>NC_133769.1:142303497-142544824 GCF_003597395.2 Chelonoidis abingdonii | reverse complement strand
ACTCCTCTCGTTTGGGAGGAGTTCCGAAATCGATTTAAGGAGGCGGTTAACTCGATATTAATGACGACGTCGTGTGAACGGATACAGCATTAAATCGGTATATCGGCCATTAAACCGATTTAAAGTCGCAGTGTAGACCTGGCCTCAGTAGCTACTATCTCTACACCTCAGTGGCCCTCAGATCACATGGCTTTCTTATTTTCAGAACTCTCTCTGCCTTTGCAGATGCTTAGGGCAGCAGATCTGCCACCTGGAACCTGTATTTGCTCCTTGTGTGTTTCATTGTTGGTGACTGAGTGAGCGCTATGTTACTTCTGTCAACACAGAAGCACAAGCCTCAAAAACCAGATAGCCAGTGTTGTCTTTGGTTTTCTTTTTTAGATGTTTTCTGATCCTTGCGTAGCACTGACCTGCAGAGGTGGTTAGGGTATATGACCTTGGTGCAATTGAGCTATCTGTTATTTTGACATCCTGGCGGCTACTTTCTCTCTGGGATCTAACATTTTTTCCACTAAAAATGAAAGGTAACTGGCTGGCATTCTTCTCACTGTATTTCTCCTGTTCTATTTTTGTGGCATACTGTCCTTTTGTAACTTCATCAGGGTTAATTGTTGTTGGCTCAAGTAGCTTGCTAGATGTTGTTACTGAAGTTTGTCTTTCTGCCCACCCGTCTCTGGATTGGTGATCTTAATAAAGCATTGTGGGGTTTATAAACTTCTCAAGCCTAATGCCTTTTGATTTCCAAAGTGTCCTCCCCCACCAGGCTTGGAGAGGAGAAAATCAGAGAAGTTAAAATACAGAAAATTAGGTTACTACAAAATGAAGATTATAAATATAAATATTCAACAATAAGTTAATTGTAATTTTAAGATTCTTAGAGTAATGTTTCCTCGGTCATTCTGCACGTTCTGTTTTCTGCTTCTGTGTTGCTTTTAAAATAGCTATTAATGCACACTGAGCTGTACAGCATATGCTACAATGTGATGGGTACATTTTTACTATGAGAACTAGCGCATTTTCATTCCCAGACTTTTGTGTTCCTAAATTCATAACCTTCATGTTGCAGTAATATAGTTTGTACTCAATTTTATTATTCCTGTAACTGCTGGGATTACTTTTTCCTTATACTTACAAAACCTTTCCTGAAATGCACTTACTTCAGCTAAAACACTTAAGCTCCTTTGATCCATGCTGTACTTTTTGTAGCCCAGCGTGCAGTTTTGTCGGTACGAGTCATGTTTAGGTTTAAACTCCATCTAGTCTGAAAGTGCAGTTGGCTCAAATGCTGAGGAGAACAAAAACGCTGATCTTATGACTTGTCTTTCCAAACCGCTGAAGTATATAGATTGTGTTTTCTAGTACAATATATTGATTTTGTAGATTGCTATATGTGTTATACTGTTTCATAGTATTTATCTGAACTGCCAACTACATATTGGCATCCATAGCGCTTGCATTTCTGGCCGTATCATGGGTCATACAGTTCAGATGGTGCTTGTTTTCCATTTTGTGTGTAGTCGCATGACCAGTGCTCTAAGTTCAAGCCCTGTAGTGATTTTACTGTAGTGTGTGTGTTTTTTAAAACCTCCATTAAATAACATGTTGTATTTTAATGCTTTTTAACAAATGCTCTTTAACAGCTTTATTATGTGCAACACAATGGAGAAAAATGACCCTCTCTAGTGTAACTCCCTGAAAATTGGTATGAAAATGAAAATTAGTTTGAATTAAAAAAAATAATAATTTTATTTAATTAAATAAAGTGTAGGTTCCAAGGTGACTCCACGTTTTCCCAGTGGTGCATCTGTCTTGACATGTGTCCTAGTTCAGTCCCTTTACAGGAGTTAGCTGAATACGTTTTGCTCCAAGTGCTAAATTAAAGCCCAACTGCTTTTTCTTTCAGGAAACTTCTCTCTCCTTTTTCTCCATAGAAAGTAATGTAGAACAGCCACATTTCCGAAGCATACGTGGTTCTGGAAGGTATGAGAATGCACATTTGTCACTGAGAAGCTTTCTCTGCTGTATGTGAGCAGTAGTAAATGGTAGACACAGGCCTCTGGGGACAAATTTAAATGGGTGAACTGTTCCCTATTTCAGCAGTCCTGGGGATTTTTCCTCGCCAGTCGGATGCTATATCATGAGGCTGACCCGATCCTTAGTGACAGCTTGTCGGGCTGATTAATGCAGACTCCAGAGAATAGCTCTTTGCTGTCTGATTGATTCATTTTGCCAATCTAATTCACATTCCTGTGGTGTGAATAATAAAAGAGTGATTTAATGAGTTCCCCCAAAACCCATTCTAAATCGCACATCCTGATTGGAGCAGGGCATGCTTTCAGAAAGCTTAAATATGTGGAGTGTACTGCATGTTGAAAACCCACTAAATTATATATTTCTACCATAAATCCAAATTAGAAGCTTCAGCGTGAATTTCCTTGTTTGTTCTACAAATAGAAGCATCTGCAGAGAACGGATGGATATTTTATTTATTACTTGTTCCTAATTTGTAGGTTCTCAACCATTAGTATGTGTCCCTCTACTAGGACATTACAGGTTCTTAAGAGCCGCATTCTCAACTTTAAAGATGACCTGCAAAGAAGGAAAAAAGGGGCTTGTGGAAGGGGATTTTTGGTTTTTTATGGCGTAAAGAGAAGCCCTGAAATGGTCACCCCTGTCTTCTACATTTCCCTTTTATTTATTTCTTTATTTTGCTGCAAGTCGTTTACATTAGAAATTTAGATATCATCTGGTCTTTCTTTCCTGGGGGACATTTTGGATGACTAGGAACTGGTATTATTGCAAAGTCACAAGTGTTAAGGAATTGCAACCAGAAAAGTTGAAAGAAGAGACCTCTGTTCTAATCTCTGTTTTTTTGTTTGTTTTTTCTTAACTCCTATTTAACTCTAATGCCTGAACAAACTGTTGGGTGGAAAGTTTTCTTTGTTGAAGTTTCAAACATCTTCACCCCTCCCATTGAAGTCTTAGC
This sequence comes from Chelonoidis abingdonii, assembly GCF_003597395.2. Lineage (NCBI taxonomy): Eukaryota > Metazoa > Chordata > Testudines > Testudinidae > Chelonoidis > Chelonoidis abingdonii. Next base: position 142,541,838 of record NC_133769.1, on the reverse strand, counting down.
CCTAGTTCTGGTACTGTGGATCTCCAAGGAGCTCTCCAGTAACAGGGACAAGAAGGCCTGGTATTTGTAAAGTCAACACAAATATAAGGAAGGAAATAACTACCTTAACCCTAACCTCCTATGTTTACACAAATCCTGAACTTTAGACATAATAAAAAAAAAGGGGGGGGGCACAGACCCATTTTCCCCCCTTCAAGTCACTTTTAATTATGATCCTTTGTCTGTGTCCACGTGGACTGCTGCTTCCCATGTCTTATATGGCTGTGTACATAATCTCCTGTTGCTCCAACCCCCCAGTCCTGTTGCAAGCGTGCCCTGTGCTCTGCTATGTGTTAAACTGCATGCACAACTGATAAGGAGGCAATGGTCTTAGATCATCTGATATCGTAGGCAGAGAAGAATGGCAACTGCCTGCTTATTTCCTTTTTTTCTCAGTCCCCCTTTAACAAAGCTCAGAAGCAGGATTTGCTCACATGTGAAACATTCCTTTTGTAAATCTGTTACTACATTGCCTAAAAATACGCAGCTCCCCAGACTTGATTTCACATTTTTGAGTGGATAATAGGTAGGTGGCCACATTCATTAGGTTTTCTCAGTTGTTCAAAGAGGCTCACACTTTTAAAACATCCTTCTTTGTGTCTTCAATTTAAATGCCAGCTAAAGGGGTTTAGAAGCTATAATTATGATTATGTTAAAATGCCAACCTCTAGAATACTTTTTTGCCATTTTTCATCATTCACAGGTTTATTACTTCCCTTTGGGTTTCTGCTCTACAATGTCTCCTACGTTTGTCTGACCTTTTGAGGTTGCTGCCTTGGTGTGACATTCACTTCAGCAATGGCTCTTCTTGCTGCAGTATCAGCACAGATTTATTGTTGGTCACTCATGCAACATACTCATTGGCTACTCATCTCACGGTTACTGTTGTTACTGGGTTTGCTGTAACCAGGCTCAGCAAAGAAGGTGCTTAACCTGGACTGCCTGAAGGGGAAGAACAGGTGTGCAGCAATAAGCTGTATGGTAGTTCAGGATTATAAAGAATTGGGATCTGTTTTGTGCATTCAAGGCTAAAAGCAACACTGAAGTGGAACGCAGTGTACAGGGCCTGCAACATTTCATTGAGAGGAAAATCAGAGGAACATAGGATTCACCATACTGCATCACATCTTTAATCCCCACTTGGTTTGATATCCTTCCTCTGGAAGTCACAAACACCTGCTCCAGAAAATAGATCCCGTTGCCCACAATGAAACTAGCCAGTGGTGCAATGCTGATGTTGAATGTGTCTGTAATATAAAAGCTGCAACCTGTTCAGCACATTTATAAAGTAAAAAGGGAGCAAGGGATGGCCAGATCTCATGAGTTACCCCCACCCTCTGCAAACTCCCAGCTCATTTCTGGATCAAATTCTGTGGTGCGATGCTGTCTAGAAGAACATCTTACCAGAGGCAGCGAGTCCTACAGAGCTTGTTATCCAACAAAACCAGAAATTGACCATGTTCCGTTCTAATTGCAAAGCTCACTTCTCTGAGGCTCTGTAAATGCACCATCTCTCATGGAGATCCAAAAATGGGGGGAAGGAAAGGGAAGAAAATAACCCAACAAAATCCCGTGCTACTCCTGTCTGGAACATAGAAAGTTGTGCCCTCTTTGGCCATGAATATGCTAACTTTCATTGTGTTTTGGCACATAGATACAATAGTGGTTAGACCCTATAGAAATACCGAAGATAAATAGCGTATGGGGGGAATTCCTTCTTGACAACTATAATTATTCCCTAAACATAAGATTTAATTGTTCTTTCATCATAGAGAGTCACAGATGATGTTGGTCATAACATTATATAGTTCTAATAATCCAACAACAGTATTTGATATAATGTATTCTTGCAGCCATGAATTCCACAGTGTGTGTGAATGAGTATTTTTCCTTTCATGTGTTCTAAGTAATGTACCTGCCATTAATTTCAAATGACACCTTGTGATCTTATTCTGAGAAAATCTTATAAGGCCTGGTCAATCCTTGCTCTCTGCTTTTTTATAATCATATATTGTAAGCTTAAGGCAACTGTTTCTTTACGTTAGTTTTTTAACTGGGTTGATTGTCTTCAGTGGAGTTGTTACCAGTTTTAAACTGATATAAGTGACTGGAGAATCAGGCCCTGTTCCCTGCCTCATCTCTTTCAGAAATCAGCAGATCAGCCACTAGTTGCAAGAGCTGGAGAAATCTGATCAAAGCAAGTCCCAAACTAAGTCATCAAAAATCATAGGTAGGATTTTCAGAAGCACTTACTCTTGGCCAAACTCTGCTCCTATTGAAATCATTGTCCCGAGCCTCTGTTTGCCAGAAGCTGGGAATGGGCAACTTGAGATGCATCACTTGATTACCTGTTCTGTTCATTCCCTCTGAAGAACCTGGAATTGGCTGCTGTTGGAGGACAGGATACTGGGCTAGATGGACTTTTGGTCTGACCCAGTATGGCCGTTCTTATGTTTTTAATTCTCTTCAAAGGGAGCAAAAGTAGCTAAAGCATTTTTGGGAGTCCTACCTCAAGAATTTGTCTGGTTAAATTTTTTTGGAACAAACAGACATATTGTGTTTTGTTAAAACAACTCATAAAAGTATGAGGGAAAAAATGTTTGAAAACTTAATTAGATTTTACACCCCAAAAAATCTAATTAACTTTTTCTGCTTGCAGGGCTGGATACAAGTGACTAGTGTCAAGGATGTTTAAATTTACAGACTTTCTTTTGGCACACTAAATTCTTTGTGTTAGGGTTTAATTTAAAAAAAAATTAGACGACTAGGACTGGCTCTCTTTATATAGGAGGCTTGTAATTTAAAGTGTTTTTCACTTTTGAACAATAACCTTCAGCTATTTTTAGTTGCCACTAATGATATATTGAAGACCATTGGGCTCTGTTAGCTCTTGTTTTAAGGTTTTAATTAGGAACGGTCTTTTACATACAGTTTTCAGAGCTTGATCATTCAAGTATAATAATAAGAAGGATGGCAAATAGTTTCAGCTGATAAATGACATTAAATTTATTTTTTGAGCATTCCTTGTTCAAGGTTACTGAGTTGGAAAGAGCAGTTTAAATTAAACAATTTTTCTGTCTCCAGAATGGCAAGGTTTAATAAGAGATTTCCATTCATTCAATGAGGTGCCTCTGTGATCTAGTGGTTAAAGCATCCCCTATTGAATTGATCTCAGTCCAGATCCTACTGGACTGGTGATTACAGCACACAAAGCGTTGCCACAGCTGATAGATACTAAATAGCACCCTTGCTGGTAATTTCAGCAGACAAGCCAAAGCTTGAATAGCTGTGCCACTGAACTAACCTGTAGTGATGCTCCCAGAACAAGTTTGAGGCACATCAATGAGCATATGGGAGAATTTTGCATTGTTGCATGTGCTTCCTTGTGCTGTGGATAAAAAGGGTTTGTAGTTTCCAGGGCAGGCAATCTCCTGCCTTTCACAACCAAAACTTTGGGGGCTGTGAGGCAAAAGAGTTCTGGGAGCTGGGAGGATCTGATATGAGTTATTACAGAGGTTCTCAAACTGGAAGGCCTGTAATATGGATGGGGGGCTGTGTGAGCACAGGCGCCGACTTTTCAAAGTGTCAGGGGCTGCCCTGACTCCACCCCTTTCCCCAAGGCTGCCCCCCGCCTGCCCCTGCTCCACCCCTGTCCCGCCTCTTCCTGCCAAGTTCCACCCCCTCCCCTGAGCGTGCCACATTCTCACTCCTCCCCCACCCTCCCAGCTTCCTGCATGCTACAAAACAGCATATTACAGCAGGCAGGAGGTGCAGGGAGGGAGGAGGAGGGGCTGATCCGTGGGGCCCACTTGTGGGTGGGAGGTGCTGGGAGGGGTGGGAGAGCTACTGGGGGGGGGCCCTGGGTTCTCCAGCCCCGGAGTACCCACAGAGTTGGTGCCTATGGGCGTGAGAAGCTTTACGGGGGAAAAAAACTTACTGCATACATTTTACCCACAGCAATGAATAATTAGCAAAGCCGATTCTCCAGACCAGTGGTTTTTAAACCTGGGGTTATGGGTCTCTTGCAGCCCAATTAGCACAGTGCTGTCACCCATGTGCATCAACAGGGCCAACAGGTAGTATATACACCGCTATCCCGATATAAAGCTGTCCTCAGGAGCCAAAAAATCTTACCATGTTATAGGTGAAACTGCGTTATATCGAACTTCCTTTGATCTGCCGGATTGCGCAGCCCCGCCCCCCCCAGAGCGCTGCTTTACCGCGTTATATCCAAATCGTGTTATATTGGGGTAGAGGTGTATATTGTCTGGATGGGGCCCACATAACACAGAGAGCTGCATATGCAGCCCTCAATGATAAATAGGTTGAGAATCGCTGCTCCAGGCGTATCAGGTCTTCAGATGGCACTGTGCATTTGACTCTAGGTGGTGCTGTGCATTTTGATGGATTTCTTTTAAGCTTGCCTAGCATTACAAAGTCATTGCCATCTGTATGTTAATCAGTTTGCTAGGACTTGGTGTGCCTATGCATGGACCACAATCGCAGTTTTGCCTTTGCTCTTATTACCATGGATTGTTGGCTCATTTGTGCAGCAAGACAAAAAGCAACCCAAGTGAAAAAACAAAGAAGCTGAAGCTGAGTCAAGTGAAGTACCGCCACTGCACACATTAGTATATGTACTTGTGTGACAGGAGGGGCAGGGCGCCTAAGCTACTCCAGACACACAGAAGGGGGTGTGATCAAATACGTTTGGGAACCACTGAGTATTGTAACACTTTGAGGTTGTGAACATGTTGTTTTCCAGCCTGTCATACCCCACCCCAAGAACATGGGGAATAAAGCAGGTAGAATCACACAAGAGACCTAATTCTTTAACCAAATTAATCCTCCTGGTAATAAAAAAAAACAAAAAACAAAAAAGACTTCTCTTGTTGGATTGAGGAAAAGAATGGTAGCAGCCCTTTTCATCCTCAGATCTCAAAGGATAGTGATCGTCATTATACTCATTTTACAGATACACATTTGAGGCACAGAGGGGTTGAGGGGGTAGGCTCAAGCTCATATAGCAGATAAATGGGAGAGCTGTGATTAGAACCCAGGTCTATTCGTTCCTAGTTAAGCACCCTATCCAATACCATGACGTTTGTATTGTCTTTTCCCCCCTTTATCTTTTGCTCTAGTCATAATCACCGATGGCACAGTAATGGGGGCTGGGAGATGGTGAGGAAGCGTAGTTGTTGCTCATATTGTTTATGGTAAACAAGAATCCATGAACTTTATGAAACAGGTCCATGTAGCCATTTGCTAGGAATCTGTGGAATAACCTTCATATAAAATGGGAGTGACTCTGTTCTTTCTCATCTTTACTATGGAGGCACAACCTGCAGATCCCAGTAATTTAAAGAGCCATCCTGATCAGAGTAGTTTCATACCTATTTATTATGTTTTGTGACTTTTGTGATAAATTTAAACCTCTCTATGGTTTTGACAGTGCTTCCAGAGTACAGGAATTCTTTGATTATAGAAATCCAGCTGTGGGCAGCTTCTGCTTTCCCTTTCCCCCGTCAGCTAGCAAGGTTCCTCTTCTGGCTAGCTAGTGCACACACTGCCCAAGTTCCTTTCCACCAGATGTCTGACAGCCTAATCTTCCCTTCTCTGCCAGTTGCTGCTTGTTCTCGTCTCTGTGTTCTAGCTCCTGCAGCCCCTCTCCTAAATCATCCCACTCCCTAGTGCTACCACTGTCCCCTACCATCTTTTGTCTCTGCTACACACCCATCCCATCCACAATGGCCCCCTAATTGTACCCTTTCTCCTGAAGTGTTAACTCTGTGAGCTGTATTTTGGCTCTCCAAGGGGTAGTGCAAAGAAGTACTCTCTGCAAGATGATGATGCTCCCAGTTAGAACAAGCTGGTTGCATGGGCAAGGCCAAAGAAACACGTAGAATGTTTTGGTAATGCCATAGCTGTGGGGTTCTTGCAGTTGGGAATGTCTGAGCCATTACTCTGCCTGTAAAATGTGCTGTAAATGGAAAAGACTTCCCTCTTCCAATAGTAGGGGTACAGTGAGCTTCTAGGAGAACAAAAGGAAGAAGGGATGGGTGTTTGGTAGTTTATCGATTTATCTCTGCTTTTCTTAGACTGCAGTATCTAGTAAGAGTACCGTTGTGAAATGTGCCTGTGTAAAAGGAACACTATCTTATTCAGCAGATCTCCTCCCTGAATGCATACAGCCATATCCATTGACTTCAGTGACTGAAATAAGTTCTACTTCTCACTCTTGTTCACCCTGCAGAGCTAGCACAGCTCAAATAGAGGCAACTGGAGTCTATTCCTTCTTGTGCATCATCCACTGAATTCGCTACTCAATTATAGTCTGTGCAGATCCAGTGAAGGCAATGGAATTGCATAGGTGTCACTGACAGCAGAATTTGGCTGGCAAAACCTTTATTACTAGTGATAGTGTAAGAGGAGAAAAGAGCCCATCTTGACACTCAGATCCAAGGCTGATGTTGCACGGTTGACACCCTCCACCCCCCGAATCTTCTGTAATTGTAAACTGAGCAAACTGAATGCAACAAATATTGAGAGAAAATACAACATGGAACCCACTGGTGTCTTTTCCCATCACTCTTTAGGGGAGGCCAAGGCTAGTCAAAAGGGGGGTATATAAGAGGTTAAATTTCTTGATGGCCAGGATGGAAAATACAGCTCATTGGAGAGAGATTTATCATCAGTGCCACATCAAACAAACTTGCACTGGTAACTGTAATTGTCTCTCTAGAAATTAGACCAGATAGTAGAATGGAAGTGTTATACATTGACCTAGGTAAAGTGCCAGAGTCTCCAAGTCTAGAATGGTTTGGGGCAGTAGTACCGCGGAGATGAAATCTCAGAATGGAACTTTAATAGCAACAGAACAGGATTTTAATCATTTTGAGATTTTTTCAGTTTTGCTTTGCATTCCGGCTTATTAGCTTATAGGGAATATTAAAAGGAAGCTGATATTCTTTTTAAAGATAAAATGCAATATTTATTCTATATGAACACCACTCTCTAAAACAGCTTTGCTGCCACTGATATGTGCCACCACATCTCCAGTTTAAAATAGCCAGTACAATCCATATTGTTTGAAAACGGGAAAAGAGATGTCTTTATGTCTCAGTAAAGGTTTGAGAATTCATAAGCTTCCTGCTCCCTTTTGTTTATTTAGCTCTGGATAGAATGACCTAGTTCCTGCCAATAATCTGTTTTTGATTTTTTTTTGTAACTTCTGTGTTTCACTAAGTCATGTTGATGCTAAGCTCAGTGGAAGTGGAACCAAATGCAGTATTGAAAGGTGAATGGAAAGATAAACACAAGGACTTAACTCAGTTTTATGTGCTGATGTCCACAAATGAGGGAGTTCAACAGAAATGGAAGCTTTAACCTTTACTTTTCTAAATTACTTTATCTAGCCATGAAACTCAGCTGCTTTTCTGGGGACAGTAGTGACAACCCACATTGCAGCACAGTGAAGTCTTGATTATTATGGTATGCAGTACCATTTAGAGGCTCCCATCAATGATAGTGCTAGGGGCTGTGTATACACATAGCAACAATTGAGTTTAAATAGACAAGATAGACAAAAGGTGGGAGGAGGAGACTATTTAATACCTACCCTTTCCAGAGGGGGAACTGGAGCACAGAACAACTGAGTGACTTGTCCGAAATCTGAGTCTATGGTAGAGCCGGGCATTAATTCCAGATCTACAGAGGTCCAATCCAGTGCTTTATCCACAAAACCATTTTTCCTCTCTTTCCGGTGTCTGGATGCTACCACAGGAATGATCGTTATGGTGATCATTCTGGGATGTTACAGATCCCTGGAGAACCAGCAGTTGTCTGGAGACTTCTGGTTTCTGTAATGCCTCTGTTCTGAGACATTATTATTGAATCTAGAACTGTCTGTGGATTTTGCTGGAGCTAAATTAATTTTGAAAGAGGTGATTTATATCTGTGCTGCCCCACAATCTTTGTGTGTGTGTATGTGGTATTACGAACGTAAATCTGTTCTGCTTTCAATTTTGAGTCTTGCTAATCTCCAACTAGTCTGATTATATGATTGTCCTGTTCCAAAAGTGATGGTTGAGCAGCTGATCATAAATTCAGGGAAAGTTGATGAAATGAGAGAGACAGTGAAAGTTGAATCACATGAAGTGCGCTGTGTGAATCCTCCCTAAAGGCTGAACTTCATACCTTGATTACTCATGTCTGACTGAAAATCCCCACAGCTGCCTAAGCACCGGGAAGCTCTGCTTGTCTGTTTTTGGCTCCTGGGGACCTGCAGTCTCAGAGCTGATTTGAGTGAGTTACAAATCTTGGCGCTTGTGAAAAAAGCTGTGAGTGTTAGGCCGGCCTAGGGTGACCAGAAAGCAAATGTGAAAAATCAGGACGGGGGTGGGGGGTAATAGACCCAAAAATCGGGACTGTCTCTATAAAATCGGGACATCTGGTCACCCTAGGCCTGCCACATGGCACTGGTTTAGAGGTTATTGTGCTTCTCTTTCCTCGGTTGTTGTTTTCTATATTGCAATCAGTCACTGAGGTATGTCTACAATACAGGATTATTCAGATTTTACAGAAACCAGTATTTGGAAACAGATCGTATAAAGTCGAGTGCACGCGGCCACACTAAGCACTTTAATTCGGCGATGTGCATCCATGTACCAAGGCTAGCATCGATTTCCGGAGCACTGCACTGTGGGTAGCTATCCCATAGTTCCCGCAGTCTCCCCCGCCCATTGGAATGCTGGGTTGAGATCACAATGCATGATGGGGCAAAAATAGTGTCGTGGGTGATTCTGGGGAAATGTCGTCAGTCAGTCCTCCCTCTACGAAAGCAACGGTAGACAATCATTTCACACCCTTTTCCCTGAATTGCCCTGGCAGATGCCATAGCACGGCAACCATGGAGCCCGTTCAGCCTTTTTTCACTGTCACCGTATGTCTACTGCAGGGGTCGGCAACCTATGGCATGCATGCCAAAGGTGGCACGCGAGCTGATTTTTCCTGGCACGCGGGGCAGGCTGAGCTGCTCAGCCTGCCACTGCTCTGGGGTTTCCGCTGCTGGCCTCTTGCCAGCCGGGGTCCCACTCAGCACCCGCTGCTGGCCTGGAGGAAGGAACCACAGGCTGGCAGCGGGCTGAGACCCTAGCTGGCAAGGAGCTGGTGGTGGAAACCCCAGAGCGGCAGCGGGCTGAGCTGCTGAGCCCGCCGCCACTCTGGGGATTCCACCACTGGCTCCTGCCAGCCGGGGTCCAGCCACCAGTCCCACTCAGCCCAGCTGCTGGCCTTGGGGATGGAACCCCAGGCTGGCAGCGGGCTGAGACCCCAGCTGGCGGGAGCCGGTGGTGGAAACCCCAGAGCTCTGGCAGTCAGCCCCCTGCTGCTCTGGGGTTCTGGCTGCTGGCGCTTTGCCAGCAGTGCTCCCCTCAGCCCCACTCACCTTGCTTCCAGTTGGAGTTCCAGTGTAGGCCCCCTGCCAGACAGGGTCCAGGCTTCCGGCCCTGCTCAGCCCTACCAGCCGCCAGCTCCACTTACCTCAGCTGTGGATCAGGAGTTCCAGCCACTGACCTTCTGCCAGCTGTTTATCAACTTATAACTCAGAAACCTGTGTGCCGCTTAAAGTATCTAAATAGGTGCCACTAGACACTGGAAAACTCAGCAAGGAAAAGCAAGGGCAACGATCACATGAAACTAATAAGATGTGAATTTTAATTTAATTTTAAAATAAAGCTTCTGAAACATTTTGAAAACCTTGTTTACTTTACATAGAACAGTAGTTTGGTTATATATCGTAGACTTAGAGAGAGACCTTCTAAAAAACGTTCAAATTTATTACCGCATTCGAAGCCTTAAATTAAAGTGTATACATGAAGACTTGGCACACTGCTACCGAAAGGTTGCCGACCCCAGTCTGCTGGATGCTGCTGACAGACATGGTACTGCAGTGCTACACAGCAGTATCCCCTTGCCTTTGCAAGTTAGCAAAGATGGTTACTAGTCCTACTGCACCGTCTGCTGCTTTGCAAGTTGGCAATGACGGTTACCAGTCATATTGTACCGTCTGCTATTGTCATGGGTGCTCCTGGCTGGCCTTGGTGAGGTTGGCTGGGGGTGCATGGACAAAAATGGGAATGACTCCCCAGGTCATTTCCTTCTTTACGTTTTGTCTATAGGTAGAGTCAGTCCTGCCTAGAATATCAAGCAAGCCTACTAAAGAACCAGAGAGGCAAACGGCCGCTCTGGGTCAGAGCCCCAGACATCCTGCAGAAATGATGAGCTGCATGCCATTCTAGGGGGTGCCCCTGCAATAATCCCACCTGTTGCTTCCCTCCTCCCACACCCCTCCTGGGCTACCGTGGCAGTTATCCCCTCATTTGTGTGATGAAGTAATAAAGAATGCATGAATAAGTCACAACACTGACTTTATTGAGATAAAAAGGGGGGGGAGGCAGCCTCCAGCTGCTATGATATTCCAGGCAGGACTGAATCTCCATTAGACATTGAAGGGGGCGGGTGAGCTCAGCCTCCAGCTGCTATGATATTCGAGGCAGGACTGAATCTCCTTTAAGCTTTGTCTCCTGAAGAGAATGACAGGGAGTCATTCCCATTTTTGCCAAGGCGCCCTCGGCCAACCTCACCGAGGCCAGCCAGGAGCACTCATGGGATGATGATGATGGATACCAGTCCTATTGTACCGTCTGCCATCAGGAAGGGAAGGGGAGATGATGATGCTGTGTAACGCTGCAGCACCGCATCTGCCAGCAGCATCCAGCAGACATACAGTGATATTGAAAAAAGGCGAGAAACTATTTTTTTTTCCCTTTTCTTTCACGGGGTGGGGGAGGTTGACGACATATACCCTAAACCACCCGCGACAATGTTTTTGACCCTTCAGACGTTGGGAGCTCAGCCAAGAATGCAAATGCTTTTTGGAGACTGCAGGGACTGTGGGATAGTTGGAGTCCTCAGTCCCCCTTCCCTCCCTCCGTGAGCGTCCTTTTGATTCTTTGGCTTTCCATTATGCTTGTCACGCAGCACTGTGTTGAGTCCCTGCTGTGGCCTCTGTCTATCGTAGCCTTGGAGATTTTTTCAAATGCTTTGGCATTTCGTCTTTTGGAACAGAGTTCTGATAGAACAGATTCATCTCCCCATACAGAGATCAGATTCAGTAACTCCCGTATGGTCCATGCTGGAGCTCTGTTTTGATTCTGGGACTGCATGGTCACCTGTGCTGATCTGCGCTCCATGCTGGGCAAACAGGAAATGAAATTAAAAAAGTTTGTGGGGCTTTTCCTGTCTACCTGGCCAGGGCATCTGAGTTCAGATTGCTGTCCAGAGTGGTCACAATGGTGCACTGTGGGATAACGCCCGGAGGCCAATACCGTCGAATTACGGCCACACTAACCCTAATCCGAAATGGCAATACCGATTTCAGTGCTACTCCCCTCATCGGGGAGGATTACAGATACTGGTATTAAGAGCCCTTTATATCGATATAAAGGGCTTCGTTGTGTGGATGGGTGCAGGGTTAATTTGGCTTAACACTGCTAAATTCGATATAAACTCGTAGTGTAGACTAGGCCTAAGAAACTAAGCAGATGTCCACTGAGAGTAAAGAATGAGCAAGAGGAAGTCTCCATTTGATTGCCCTTACTGATACTGGCTCTCCTAGCCAATCACAGCTACTACTCGTGTCTGGTGTTTGGTTGAAAACACATGTATCCTCCCAGCTTCATTAAACAAAACAAATAGAAAGTTTGAGGTTCTTAAGTTGGGCATAAAGACTTTATCCTGCTCTGTGGAAGTCACCCAGAGTTTTGCTATTGACTTCAGTGAGTGGAAGGATTGGCCCCTAAAGAGGACTTTTCCATGGTGAAAAGTCACATATGGCAGTGGTTCTCAACCAGAGGTCTGGGGCCCATAAGCAGGTTTCGGGGGGTCCGCCAAGCCTGGCTGGCATTAGACTTGCTAGGGCCCAAGGCAGAAAGCCAAAGTCCCTCCACATGAGACTGCAGCCCAGGGTCCCGAGTGCTGCCACCTGGAGATGAAGCCAAAGCCTGAGCAACTTAGCTTCGTGTTGCCCCCTGTCATGTGGGGCCCCGGGCAATTGCCCTCTTCGATACGCCCTTAACACCAGCCATGGCTTTTATATGCAGATAACCCTTGTTGTGGCACAGCTGGGCCATAGAATTTTTATAGCATTTTTTGGGGGTCCTCAGAAAGAAAAAGGTTGAGAACCCATGACATATGGTATTTTGATTCTAACGTTTATTGAAGTTTGTGCAATGGAATTTAAAAATAACTAAATTGTAATATAATCTTGTACAAATGTATGTGGGCAACAAAAGACAAGTGTGATGATGGGTTGTGTTAGATCACAGGATGAAAGAGAGAAAGAAATGAAAGCTGTTCTTGGATAGGAAAAAATCCAACAAGCAAATAACCAGAGATTTAACTTAATCTTCAGTAGGTTGATTGTTAGCTTTTTCTAAAGCAAAACAAAAAGAATTTGATTCCAAACCATTTTACAAGGGCTGCAGGAAACTAAACCAGAAGAAGGGAAGGTTCAGCAGTATAGAGATGTGATAGCTAGAAAATGATCATGCTAGGAAATGGTTAGTCATTAAAAAGTCAAATTCTCCCTAGCGTAGCATGGCTGTGGGGCAAGACTCCCCTTTATTGCTGCCTGTTGTACCTAGGAAGTGACAGCATTCCATTTAGAGAGTTGGTACTATAAGTTGCCTAGTGCTATGCTGTACAGGAACTGTTGTGCTGTTTGCCAACAAAGAGGTTGATCAACACACAAAGCTAACCTGATCTCTCTTCCTAAAACATAATGCTCCCTTGTGGGTTTATGACCCTCAATCCTCAAGACATGGGCGATGGTGAATCAAGCTCACCCAATTATAGACCTGTTTAACTTGATCATTTAAATGGCTGATTACCTTCTAACATGGTTGATTTCTGTTAAAATCCTGTCTTTGTCTGAGATCTTTTTTTTAAACTTAGCTATTTTATTCATGCAGAATCTTTTTGATCGGATTAATAATACCAGAGCAATTTCAAAATATCACAAGACATTTGACAGATGAGAATGTGTATTTGCCAAATCTAATCAGATCACTGGTCCGTCAAGTCCCTTATTCTGCCTCTGGCAGTAGCCAATATCTGATGTGTCTGAAGAAGATGAAAAAACCCATAATACACCTGAACAATTGTGCAGTGATGTACCTGGGGAGAAATGTTCCTTCTTGACCCCTGAGGTGATCATGTGCCCTGAAGTGTGATATTTGATTATCCCCCATCTTAGTAAGCCAAGCTGCAGTTTTCCTGTGTCTGTCATGTGTTTTAATTGACCACCAAAAAAATCAGCTTTTGACTTCTTTGCTTTTCGTAGTCTAGAATGATTATCTCAGATTTCTGAAACTAATATTAAATGTTTGTGATGGGACCAGTCTGGTTTTGTGATTAGAGAAGAATCAAGATATTCTTAAATTATGAAAGCACTGTGGTGAAATTAGGTCATAGTATCCTTTAATGCAGGGTAGTCAAAACTTTTTGTCAAGATCCAAATTTCTTGGTCATAATGTAGTAAAGACTCCTGAGAAAATAATACAAATATAACAACAATATTGATAATAAGAAAATAAAAATATTTCATGGTCTGTTCAAAAATGCCTGGCGGTCCAGCTTTGGCCTGCCATCTGCCTAATGACTACCCCTGGTTTAATGTCTCCCCATAGTTGGCTGGAAGACCTCCAGAAGAAACTTTGCCTGGATAGAATGTAGTTTTGGTAATTGAATAGGAGATGCTCTGTTTTCTGAGCTGATACTGCCCCCCATACCCCAGTGAGGTTAAGGGGATACTGTGTTGCAGAGAGTGATTTAGGTGATTCAGCAGAAGTATTATTCCCTGAGTCAATGAAGAATTGGTGCCTTGTTATGGTGTCTGGGGTTCTTCTAACAAATGTGGGATCTGTTTCTTTTTGATGAGAGGCAAAATAGAGTTCCTGAGCACTTTTCACAAGGGTGGGAGTGCTAATCCTGGTGTCCTGGCCATTTCCAGCTTGGGTAACTACATCCTGCTTCCATAAATTCCTTCCACAGTTTCCATGAGTACAGTCTTCCTCAATTTATGTTCCAAACACTTGCTTATCGTCATCATGTGCAATTAAATAGTAGCCACTGTGACAAAGGTCCTCCTCTATCTTGGTGGGTCCTGCTCTTATTGGTGGATTTCCTCGCCTCACAGATTCACCCTGTGGGTCGGGAAACAGCCCAGAGACCGTTCCCTCTGGTAGAAGCCACAGTCCAGGTCAATTCCTCCTGTGTTGGGAGTTTTGGGGGGAACTTGGGCCTGCCCTCTACTCTGGGTTCCAGCCTAGGGCCCTGTGAACTGCACCTGTCTATAGTGCCTCCTGGTACAGTTGCGTGACAGCTACAACTCCCTGGGCTACTTCCCCATGGCCTCCTCCCAACACCTTCTTTATCCTCACCACCGGACCTTCCTCCTGATGTCTGATAACGCTTGTACGTCTCAGTCCTCCAGCAGTATGCCTACTCACTCTCAGCTTCTTGCACACCTCTTGCTCCCAGTTCCTCGCACACACTTCCTCTCCTCTGGCTCCCTGGCTTCTTCTGGCCTGACTGGAGTGAGCCCTTTTATAGCATCAGAGGGGCCTTAATTAGAGTCAGGTGCTTAACAGCCTCACCTGACTCTTAGCAGGTTAACTGGAGTCAGGTGTTCTCATTAGCCTGGAGCAGTCCCTGCTCTGGTCACTCAGGGAACAGAAAACTGCTTATCCAGTGGCTAGTATCTCTCCCTTCTACTACTCTGCTGTTCACAACTGGCCTGGGTCCATCACACCACATTGTACCTCAGTGTTGGGGAAACCGATGATTATTACGGTAGTGCGTAGAGACCTGCAGAGAACGGGGCCTCATTGTGAATAGTCCCTGCCCTCAAGAGCTTACAATCTAAATAGACAAGACAGCTGAAGAGATGTAGTATGCAAGCAGAGTGAACAGTGCCATGACATTATTGTTTGAATGGGGGTGGGATTTTGTTGGGAGGAGATTAGCTCAACTGAAAGACAAAGGAAGGGAGAGGTAATATAGGTGGTGATGAGAAGTGGAGGAGGGCAGGGCAGAAGAGAAGAGGGGAGGGCAGGTAAAGTGAAGCTGAAGTGAAGAGAGTCTGAAGGTGGGAGCTGGAGCAAACAGCCAATCAGTGCAGGGGAAAGTCTGTCCAGTGAAAACTCTAGGAAACACTCTGACATCAGAATCCATTGTCCCTGCTGTAGAACCTGCTGGGTTTTTTCTGTGTCTTCCCCTGACACCTTCACTTTCAGGGCTGGCTCCTCTCTGGAATTTTCTTTCTTCGCCAAGCCTGCATGGGTTTTGGGCTTTTGGGTGGTGTTGGGGAGGTTGGAGAGGATTTTGTATGTGTCCTAGTGTCCCTGGGGTCATGTCTCTCTTTGAGTTCTGGTCCTGGGGTGGACTGGGGAGAAGGGGTGATCCCAGCTGGGCCTCATTTGTCCCTCTCCCCACAATGCCTCATGTTGCTCATAAAGCACTTTGGAGGTTCTTTGGGTGTTAAGTGCCATATAAATGTAGACCACTGTCATTAGGGCTGTTACTCTGTCGCTGGTGTCAGAGTGCCTGTGGCTTCTTACATAGTCCAGCTCCTGCTCAGGCTCTACTCACTGAAACCTAGAAAAAGGCTGTCTGTCTCTAGATCAGCCACTCCTCTCTGAAAAGATTCCTCTCTGGGTTTTCTGCTCTGGGATGACAGTGAAGAGAACTCTGGTCTGCTTTCCAGTTTGCCTGCCTTGAAAGTGACTGTGCTCCAGCCTACAATAGTGTCTACCAGATGTCTGTATTTTATAGGGACAGTCCCAATATTTGGGGGTTTTTCTTATATAGGCACCTATTACCCACTACCCTTTGTCCTGATTTTTCACACTTGCTCTCTGGTCACTCTAGCCTACAATGAACTCACACTTTTTTCGTGATATTGAGAAACATTTACCATAAACATGTCCACAATTTATGACAGTAACCAAAAGTACAGCCACAGTTTATAATTAATTATGTAAAAATCAGCCACATGGGGTTTCTGGGGGGAAAAATGATTTTCACCCAAGAAAACTCTTTTCAGAACCCATTGGCTGAATGTGGTTTTGCAGCAGTTAGAAAACTAATGAAAGGCAAAGCAGTTTGGAGATTCCATTCACATAAGCCACAAGCAAACTGCATGCAATTCTTGGCAGTCTGTGGATGAACAGTGAAGGACGCACGGCAGATCTCTGCCTATTTACCAGGCATGGCCCTTCTGTCTGTGAGGGTGAGTGATATTTAAATACCATGATCAAAAGAAGTGAATAAATCATTACTTGTGCTGAACTGGGAAAACGTTTTCCGCTTTCCTTCACTAAAGGAGAGTGCACTGTAGAGAGTCTGCACTGTTTTTACCAGTGAAAAGTACCTTCTGACAAAGTCCACTTGCCATCCTTTATTTTTGTAGTGGTGAGTGGCAGTAGGTTGTATGTTCTCTCTGCTGCTGCTGTGTTTTGCAGTTGCTCTCAATGTCTTTTTTTCCCCTTTGTGGTCCTTTCTCATGCCCCCTTAGTAGCCCTGTTCTGAAAGAATGGAATGTGACCACCCAGAGAACAACCTTTCCCTCTTCTCCATGTGTTTTACTTGCTGCAAAAATTCAGATTGAAAATTTGATCAGGACATATTCTCTTCTAGTATATCTTGTCTTTGGCTGGAAGGAGTGAGAGAGATTGGGAGGGGAGGGGATGCATGGAATGGAAAAGAGGAAAGAAAGAAAATGGATTTGAGACACTCTCTTCTCCCTAGAACAACCTTTCTTACACTGTTGCAGCTTCTGGTCCCAAACCAAGTTATGCAGAGACTCCCAACTGTAAGTTATGAAAAAATTACATTAAACCACTCAAATGGTATATTAATTTTCAGCTGTTCATTGTCAGTGTTTAGCTGATCCATTTTGCTACTGTATGTTCCCAATGCAAATAAAATTCCTTTGTTATTTAAGTGTTTTGTAGCCTCTTTTTATTGTGCAATGTTTGTTTAGCCTCATATGGGTACATGCAGTGACGGTCCTTGTACTGATGATCTTACAGACCAATGTGATTGATGGGAAGATATTAAAAGTAAATGATGATGAGGTTTCAGCAGAGACATTAGCATTGGGAAGATTCCAGTGTTGCTAACTCTCATGATTTTATTGAGTGTCATATTATTTGGCATTTCCTCTAAAGCCCCAGATCCTGGAGTCATGTGATTATGTGAGAGTTTGTTTTCATTTAAAAAATAAACCTTTTTTAGCCCTCATGGTTGCAGAGAAAAGCTTGAAAACATGAACCCTAAAAACACAGAAACCAGAAGGCAAAAAACTCCTCCCTTACTACTAATTTTTTAGCTTTTAAAATCTTGGGATTTTTAAGCCAGTCTCGTGATTTGTGGGAGCCACGCTATTGTGATTAGTAATACAAGTTAGCAAAATAAATGAGTTTTAAGGAGGAGAGGGAGGGTGCTTGGCAGGCAGGAAGTTGTTCCAGATGAAAGAGGTGACATTCAGTTGAGAGTGGGAGGATACAAAGGACCTGATCCTTCAAGACGTTGAGACCCAGAACCTCAGAGGTATGGATTTCAGTGGAAGTTTGGCACCAGAATACCTTTGAGGATGTGGGCCTGAGTGCTCTTAGCTTCCATTACCGTCAGTGGGAATCGAGATGACTCGGCAACTTACAGTATGAGGCCCAAAGGAAGCCGTTGGTGGAGCAGATTTGGGGGGCATATAAAACGGCAGGGTTAGTAGGAAGAAATGAGGGAGGAGTTGAAGGGAGCAGTGAAACTGTTCAGAGCCCTGATGTGAGGGTCAGTAGCTTGTACCTGATGTGCCAAAACAGTTAGTGAAACAAAATATTCCAGAACACTGGTGTCAAGTGAGTGATGCTATCAGGGAAACATTGAGTGAGATTCTAAATGCTTCTCCCCAAATATACTTCCTAATGCTTATTATGTCTACAGTGAATAAAAGTCAAACACCAATGTATTCATGCAGAGCTCTTCAGGGCAAGGGAAGTGCCTTCTTTTGAGTTTGTTCAGCACCTTGCACATAGTGGGCGCTGCTTAAAACAAATAATAACAAATAGCTGTATCAAAGCAGAATTAGCTTTTCCTCCCCAAAAATTACTTTGAACTTGTATGTGGGCTGTTTGCTTCTTTTACATCAAAAACTGATGATTAGTTTTTAGAAAGCTGTTTCACAAAATGATCAAATGCTGAGTCAGAGTTTTGTGTGCTGCTGGAGATTACCAAATCTGAACAGTTGTCTGTCAAATACATTTCGGCAGCATCTTGAAATGAAATCTCTAAACAGAAATTTAAATTTTGAATGCATTTGTGCATATTTTTATGGGATTTTATGCCTGGATGTTTCAATGTCCCATAAACTGGTTTAACAGCTATCTCTGATAGCTGAATTGACAGAGTGACAGAGGTTGCTGTGAGCTACAAATGCTCACTGTATTTTACGAAATAAGATGTGCTTATTGCGCTCCTTAGAAGAGTTTGCATTGGCGGTGTTAGACTAGGAAGCTATCTAAATTTTTTAGTTCCTTAAGGCAATACTACAGTGCAGTGATCAATGGTACATAAATTTCTTAAGTAAATAATTGGGGTGGAGCAGCAGAAGAAAAGAAATTTACTTTCTCCGTTAGTTCTGAGAACGGAATCCTACAGAACTTCTCATTTTTTTTTCTGTGTGACAGCATCAGTAAGTGTCCAGAGAGGAGGTTTTCTGTCAGACATGCCCTTTGTTATATGAGCAGTTGTGATAACCCCTCTTGCATTTGATGTATGCACAGAGAGAAAATCAAAACCATTTTTGAGTTGGAATTTGGATCTATGGGTTCTTCAGCCAACATTTCATAAGCCTAATGTAATGCGTCCTGACATTTGAACTACTTTAGAAGAGGAATGGATGAACTGGTTCAGTTAAAATAAGAACTGATCTGAATTGTTCCTCTGACTGAACCAGATGCCACATTAAAGCTGAAAATGTTTGACTAAGGAGGGGATGCCTGGGAAAGAGAAGATGAAGCTTATTTCCTGCTTCCCCCGCCCCCCCTCCCTTGGCTGTGACATGGCAATTTCCTCCCTTTTTGCAATCTAGGAGAAATACAGCACTAGAGATAAATACCTGTTTGACAGCCCTGGTATATAAAGTAATTTGTCTATAGAACAGCTACAGCATGGGTAGTGGCAATGTACGCTCCCCCCTCCCCCCTAGTTCCCCTCCGTGTGCCTCGACCTGTTCTAGGGCTGGGTAATTGTCTCCATCTGTGTTCATCCCTTGATCTCCCTCTCTCTGACGAGATTGCCAATTTTCTTATGGGCAGCTATCCATTAGAACAGGGTGACAAGCACCTCCTTTCCCATTGAACACTAAACAGTCATCAGGCAGTAACAGCTTTTTCGGCTTGACAGAGCCAATGTCCATCTCAAACTGGTGACCTAGATAGAGATGAAAGGTTGAATATTTCATTGACTCCTTTCCCATCCCCATCCCCCTGCGCAGAGTCATCTGGTCCCTCCTTCTCCAGCATTTTTTGCATTTCTAGTTTTAAATGAAAGCAGCAGAGAATCCTGTGGCACCTTATAGACTAACAGAGGTTTTGGAGCGTGAGCTTTCGTGGGTGAATACCCACTTCGTCAGACGCAGGTAGGAAATTTCCAGGGGCAGTATAATATGCTAGCACAGAAGCTAGAGATAACGAGGTAGTTCAGTCAGGGAGGTTGAGGCCTGTTCTAGCAGTAGAGGTGGAAAACCAAGGAGGAGAAATGGTTCTGTAATGACAACCCTAACCAGATCAGTCCACACACTGGTTCATTCAGCTGCACGTCCACCAATGTAATATACGCCATCATATGCCAGCAATGCCCTCTGCTATGTACATCGGCCAAACTGGACAGTCACTACGGAAAAGGATAAAATGGACACAAATCAATATAAGGAATGCAATATACAAAAAACCTGTAGGAGAGCACTTCAACCTCCCTGCCACACATAGCAGACTTAGGTGGCATCCTGCAGCAAAAAAACTTCAGGACCAGACTGCAAGAGAAACTGCTGAGCTTCAGTTCATTTGCAAATTGACACCATCAGCCTGGACTAAACAAAGACTGTGAATGGCTGTCAATTACAGAACCAGTTCCTCCTCCCTTGGTTTTCCACACCTTACTGACGCTAGAACAGGGTCTCCCTCCCTGACTGACTAACCTCGTTATCTAGCTTGCTTGCTAGCATATAATACCTGCCCCTGGAATTCCCACTACTTGCGTTGAAGTGGGTATCACCCACGAAAAGCTCACGCTCCAAAACCTCTGTTAGTCTATAAGGTGCACACAGGATTTCTGCTGCGTTCACAGATCCAGACTAACACGGCTACCCTCTGATACTAGTTTAAATGTTAGAAGACTGGGCAGTGACATGATTTTAGGTTGATTGTACTAAATTGTAGCTGACAACAGAACATTTTACTAAGTGACTTTTTCCCCTTAAGAACCTCATCTAACCTTCGCACGAAACATGTCGCTCCGATTACGATTGCTTGCTGACATCCTTAGAATATCATATTCTTTTAAAGGAAGATTAAAGGTTATTTATGAGCAAGTTCATGGATATGTAAGAACTCAACCATTCTAAACTAAGTACAGTAGAGCACATTAACGGTGTCCTATATAGCACTGGCTCAATTAAAGATGTGTAAGCATTTTTGTTTGTATGCTTGGCTCCTCCTGAGTTTGTAACTTTGAGCAACCATTTCAGAGTGAGACTTGTCAATAAGTTTACTATCAGGAGCCAATTATTCTTAGAAAATCACCAGAATGCTAGAGTTGTAAAAACTTACAAAATAAAAATTGTTTGGATACTACTTTGTGTGTGGTGTGTGTGTGTTGTGTGTTTGTTAATAGGGCCAGAAAAATCTGCTGTAATTAAGGTTGCATAATAGTTTCCATTTGAAGGCCCATTTTCAGCTCATAACTCTTTGAAAGATGTACTATTATTATTTGATATGGTAGACCAGCGCCCAGTCAGGGGCTCATTATATTAGATATTGTCACAATAATAAACAAAAGACAGTTTCTACCCAGAAATCTAGTCATCTTATTAGTATATCACAAGACACAATAGGTTGCATAAACACAAATGATGGTGTGGGAGACCGGTAACAGTAACAGCTGGGTACTGTGATGGGTCCCCTTTGTGTGCCACCTGGACCTAGGTACCCACAAGCCCTGACTCCACCTGGGCTCTCTCTCACACTGTACTGCTGTTGACAAGCTGCAAAGCCTTCTGGGCTGCCCTTTCACAGAGTAAATACAGTAGGGACACACCAGCTGACCAGCCTGTGCATAGGATGTACAGCTAAGAGCAACTCCTAGTTTCTCAGGCACGCACTCCCTCTGGAGTATAAACCCAAATTATACCATCTTGCGCTGCACAGGGAACTGGACAGTGTAAGCCTCATAAAATTTGCCCTCCTCCGTCATGTGGAGAGGAATATGCAACAGTCTTTGCCCCGAGTTGTTATTCCCCACACTTCACTCCAACTCACTTGTTTAGATAAAGCAAAAACAAGTATATAAACTACAAAAGGTAGACTTTAATGATAGCAGACAGATCACCAGCAAATAAACCAAAAATGCAACTAAGCTTCTATACTACAATAAATTGGATATGAATAGCAGATCTCACTCTAAGGCCAGGTCTACACTGCGACTTAAATCGGTTTAATGGCCGATATACCGATTTAACGCTGTATCCGTTCAGACGATGTCGTCATTAATATCGAGTTAAACGGCTCCTATAAACGATTTCGGAACTCCTCCAACGAGAGGATGACGTAAATTCGATAGTGATAACTCGGATTAGGGTTCATGTGGACGGAAATCGACGTTATTTGCCCCGGGCGGCATCCCAGAGTGCAGCACTGACCGCTCTGGACAGCATCCTGAATTCGGATGCAGCGGCCAGGTAAACAGGAAAAACCCCGCGAACTTTTGAATTACATTTCCTGCTTGCCCAGCATGGAGCTCTGATCAGCAAGCTGGCGATGCAGTTTGAAATCGAAAAAGAGCTCCAGCCATAGACGTTACGGAGATACTAGTCTGATTGCTGTATGGGAGACAAAATCTGTTGTATCAGCTCCGTTACAGAACACGAAATGCCAAGCGTTTGAATAAAACACCAGGATACACAGCGCTGTGTGACAAGCGTAACGGGAAGCCAGAGACTCAAATGGACGCTCATGAGGGAGGGAGGGGGTATGAGGACTCCAGTCTATCCCAAGTCACAGCAGTCTCCTGAAAATTATTTGCATTCTTGGCTGAGCCCCATTGTCTGTAGGTCAAACAACAGTGTCTGGCGTGGTTCAGGGAACAGCTCCTCAGTTTATTTCCCCCCACCACAGTGAAAAAAAAAAGAAAGATGCTGTCTACTGGTTTGCTCAATGCACTCCGCGAAAAAGGCCGCAAAAGGTTGTCTGCTGCCTTCACAAAGGGAGGGTGAGGTTGTACCCAGCACACCCGGGCAGGTTTCTGCCCATCAGGCACTGTGCCTCAACACGAAGTGGAACTAACTGGGGATAGTGAGAACAGCTACCCACAGTGCACCGCTCCTGAAATCGATGGTAGCTTTGGACCATGGACGCAAACAATCGATTTCGGGATCCCACTGTGGACGCGGTAAACCGATTTTATTAGATCTGTTTTGTAATATCGGTTTAAGCTAATTCGAAATAATCGTGCAGTGTAGACGTACCCTAAGAGATGATACAAGCAGGCTTCAGAGTCTTAAGGCACAAGCTGCAGTTCCTTTCAGCTTGGAATCCCCAGGTGTCTCATTCACAGGCTAAAAATCCCTTTAGTCTGGTACCAGCACTTCTCCCAGCTCAGTCTTTGTTTCTCAGGTGTTTTTAGGAGTCTTCTTGTGTGGGGAGTGAGGAACCACAGATGATGTCACTCCCTGCCTTATATAGCTTTTGCATATGGCAGAAATCCTTTGTTCCCAAAGTGTGGTTCCCAGACCAGTCTGTGGAAAAATACTGATATCTCAAGGTGGAGTCTAGAGACATGTGGTCTCATCACATGTCCATGTAGAGTCATAGCAGTCATTACTTGGAGACTGTCTGTAGTGCTCAGAGGAAGGCTCATCAGGTCTATTGTTTGTTCATAGTGGCCCATTGCCCTGAATTGGCCCTTCCCCACCTGCTATCTAGACTGAAAGCATCTTATCTAGTGGGCATTACCTAGGTGTAACTATATTTGAAATAGAGATACATAGTCAATATATATAACGACAGATACAAAAATGATTGTTGCATACAAATAGGATAATCATATTATGCAAATCATAACTTTTCCAATAACACCTCACATGACTTATCTTGCATAAAATACATCATTAGGTCATAATCATATAATAATATCACTATGAAGAATATGGGGTGCAGTGTCATGGGTACGTTTGCATAAATTAGTTATCTTGGTAGTCAAAGTAGTCCCAGGTGACCACAAGCCTTACTGGTGCCTGCAAACTGTCATTTGTCAGCATCATGGTAGAGGTAGCTTTTTTAAGGAGGGATTTAAGAGGATCAAGCTGGTGGCTTTACAGATTTTGGTGAGGAGTTGATCCCATGCACTGGGGCCATCACAGGAGAAAGAATGAAGGAGCTTGTAAGAAAAGCAGACAACTGGGCTATGAAGACTGGCATCATTAGTGATTGATGATAATCATCAAGATTAGTTCAAGGCATAGCCAAGGGGTTGTTTGAGGGAGGGAGCTAGGATCGATTTTATTTAGTGGGGCTGAGTCACTGAACGGAAACAGCCCAAAGACAATTACAGGTACATAGAAAGAGGGGCCCCCTCAAAATGGCCTTCCACACCATGGATTCTAGATGTATGTCAGAAACTTGCTGTTGGATGACAACTTTGGAATCGTCTCTCAAGTAATTCTTCCCAGAGAGGCTATCCCTGGTCCAATACAGAGTGATGGAAGCTGGTCTGTTGCTCTTATCTACAGTATTGTTTCATATCTCTGTGTCTGAAATAAATCAATTGCTTTTACATTTGCAGTGTAGGATTAAATTAATAGGAAAATTAAGTGCCTTGCTGTCATTCCCTGGTAAGATGCTGCTGCATTCTCATTCTGATAATAAAATAACAGAGGTGGAGGATGTTTTTTCTACATCAGGATTAGGCATTTCAACCCCTTCAGTATTTCACCTGTTGTCAGTTAGCAAAGGACACTCCCCACCCCCCTGGAGCACTAGCTTCCCTCTTCTGTTCCCATACTGCAACTCAAACTCCCCTTCTGAGAGCCAACGAACAGCAGCTCAGTGGTTTTTCCCCCATGCGCAGGCATCCTGAATAAGTCACACATCTGTGATTGGGCACCAGACCCTCAGAACACAGGCATAAGGATTTACCCCCGTATCTGCTCTCTGCGAGTCTCTTATAGCTATGTGTCTTACAGTCTGAAACAACTTTTCACTCCCTTTGGGTCTGCAGAGCCAAGGCAGACATGGAGGGCAACCTGGGTTCCATTCTGCTACAGACATCACGAATTGCCAGCTATGTTCCTACTGTGGAATCTTTATTGCTGATGATGCAAGAGGCAGGAAGAATTCAGCTCAACTCTCAGATCCCAGAAGGTGTTTATGGCACTGGCAGATAGAAGAACCATCACCTGACTTTAGCACACTTGTTCTGGTATCAGAGTGAGAATAACAGAACCCCATTTTAATAGTCACTTTTCTGACTACCCTATGTAAATTTTCATAGGAGTGTATGTTACCATAAATGCTACAGTGACTATTCCTTTCTATCAAAACACCTGCTTGATAAATCTGTAGAGTGAACATAACTCTAAATGTTAACTGTAGTATATTACTTTAGTCTCAGAGTGCATCAAAGACTTAATCTTTGCTGTCATACAGTGCTTGATTATATTATACTGAGAGATTCATCTAATCAAGTCTGCCATCAAATAATGATCAGGGGCTCATTCTACATCCTGCTCTCTTCTTCTGTTGCATTTTCATGACAGTGGTTATAGGTTTTAATAGCATTTGCACTTTAAACCCTCATTTCCAAAAGCTTATAATTTTCAACTAACACCACTCTTGTGTTCTGTACATTTTAATTTTGCTGCGAGAAATCTCCCAGTACTCTGTGTATTGACATACAGTGAGGGACAAGGGAAATGGTTTAATTAAAGGTATCATCCTGGCTCAGGTGTTCTTTTTCGATGCTGAATGAATGACTTGTAAGTACCGTACTGTGTGTGAAAGTCCATAGTTTTAATATACATGAATCTAAAGACAGATCTCCATGCCTGTTCTTCATTAACTCGCCTTTAGCATTTGGCTAAACCATTGACTTCAACAGTTTGATTTATATTGTTGCTGTTTTGCTTTCAAATTGGAGGCGTTATTGTGTGAAGTCTGCTTTTAAAATCAATGAAGAGTAATTGCAGTGTGTTTCTAGTTTAAAGACATGAACAAGAGAAGCGTGTTGTTGTAGTAATGCTTGGAACAAACACAAGCAATTACAGCTAAATTCAGTATCTTTTACCAATCTAATTTAAACTCATTTTAATGGTGTAGGTTCCTAGACTCTTAAACTTGCTTTTCATAGCTTTTGCCCTACTAGGTATTAACCTTTCAGGCCAGGCTGTCTAGTACGACCCTTAGCAACAATGTCATATTTAAAGCAAATTTTTAGTTTATTTACTAACACTCCTAGTTTCTATTGGACTATGTTTTTCAGATGTCTATCTCCCAGTCTGTATCATGCTATTTCCTTTCACTTATGACTTGATTCATGCAGAGTGTTATCTTGTTGCATGATCTCCTTTTTTCAGTTACTTTGTGGTTTGGTCCTGTCTTTGGTATATTACACACCTGTTCTGATTTTAGTGTGGACAGATGTAATCGATTGTATTTGGTATACCTCCATAACCATATTCCCAAAGCTCTTCCAACCAATCAGTCATATAAGCTCCTAAGGAGACAGTTTCTCAGTCTAGTGGTGAGCATGCAATCCATAAGGCCTGCTCTCAATATAGCAAGAGGATCACTGCTGTGTGTTAAATAAAGAAAATATCTGCAGTTGATTCATTTTAGTGACTTTTAGCAGTGACTGGGTTAATGTTGACATTAATAGGGCACCATCAACTTAAATCACACTTCTTACCGAAAACATTTTACTGACTTTTATTACAAGTGACACCTAAGGTGACTAAAAATGGAAGACATTAAGGGGAAAACCTTTTTTGTATTTTTCTCTGCATTACTTCGAACATTTGACAACATTTTTGTGTATAGTTAGTTTTACTGATTTTCCTAATGTTTTTATGTGTCTTTCACAGAGGGAAAGAACATATCAACAAATAGAAAGTGTTACTGTAAACCCACAGAAACTGGCAGAGGGACTCAGTAGCAGGCGTTGTGCTACTTGAAGCTGCCTTCAACTCACTTTTAAAAAAACTGGTTAGATTTAAACTTGACCATACCTCTTTAAGCATTTGTGTTGCTGTATTGTTGCTTTTGTCATATTTAACACATGAAAGAATAGAAGAGGGGAAGATACCATAGGACTCTCACTCATAATTTCCTGCCAGGTATCAAAGGTGTAAAAATATGCATAAATGGTGTAAGAAAAGTACTGAAATGTGATTGTAGTTCAGACAAAAGGCTGTGTTTTCTTAGCTGGTGCCACATTATGGTGTGACGTTCTGTGATGCATGACATACAAGGAATGACAGCTGTCATACAGAATTTAATTTTAGATTTGGCCCCGTTCCAAAATCAAATTGCACAGCTATGCTCGCTGTATAGTACTAAGCTGTGGTTTTCAATAAGTGTGTCTATTGCTATATTTTTCAAATTTGAAGTTATTTTTAAACTCCAAAATGTAACCAGCTAGTATAGTTTTATAGACATAGATCATCTAGTATAATCTCACATTGGAATTTTGCTGTACACAGTATCAAATTATTTTGTTATAAAGTAAAGGAAATGAATGCTGACCCAGTTCTATGTAGATGGAAGAAAAATGAGGAAGCTATAAAAATTTTTCTTTGTAAAAGAGACGTCAGCATTTTCTAGACATCAGAATTTTTTTTTATACTCCTGGACTCATCTCTTCCCTTCAGCCTACTACAAACTGAGGGAAAAAAGCCCTTTCTGTTGCCTGCAGATGTTGGTTGATGCTGAGAGCTACTGTGAGTTGACTCTTATATGTGACTTCTTACAATCAGGAAAAAAAATAACATTCAGGGCTTTGACTTCATCCGAGAGAAGAATTCCAATATCACTTTTGCACCATCTGTATATCAACTAGTTTTTCTGCAGAACTGTTCTTCAGCTCCAAGATCTTCTCTTGGGGAGAAGAACAGCTCTGAAGATCACATGATGTAATATGCAGTTCATAAGGACATCAGTAACAATACTTTACGCTTCTCTAGAGTCTTTCATCCAAGGATCTCAGCACACTTAATATAAGAATACTTGGCATTTAGTGTGTGTAGCTCCTTTGGTCTGAGGATCACAAGTGCTTCAGTCTGCGAAAACTGAAGCATGGGGAGGTGAAGTGGCTTGCTCAAGGTTTCACAGCAATTCACTGGCCCTTGGGAATGGACATCAGAGTCAGAAATAGATGTTACAAATCAATAGTGGACTCAGGAATAAAAGCCAGAGCTGAGGATAGAAGTCTTGACTTCTAGTCCTCTGCTCTAAGCCTCACAGCATCCTGGTGAATTTGGTTTGTATTATCCATTTTACAAGTGGGAGAACTCTGGGGCTGAGAGAGGGAAAATGACTTTCCCACAGTCTTTCACACGGTAAGTGTGATCCCAGTCTCTTGACTCCTAAGCATGTACTTTAGCTATGAGCCTAGGTTCCTACTCTCATTAAGTCAACATAGACATTTTCTGGTTTTAATTGACCATTTGGTCTCTCTTTTAGCACATGTCAATATGGGTGGGTAAGATTCTGGAGGTAAACAGGTGGGAGAATCAGGGCCACCCGGAGGATTCAGGGGGCCTGGGGCAAAGCGGGGGAGCTGCAGTGCTTGTACTCACTTGGTGGGGGGGCCCTTCAGTAGCTCCGCGTCTTCAGCAGCACTGAAGGGCCCCCTGCCGCCGAAATGCCACCGAAGACCCGGACCGCAGCTGGGCCAGGGCTCGTGGGACATTTCGGTGGCGGGGGGCCCTTCATTCACTCTGTGTCTTCAGCAGCACTGAAGGGCCCCCTGCCACCAAAATACTGCCAAAGACCCGGACCACCACCGGGCCAGGGCTCGCGGGGCCCCTGCAGGGCCTGGGGCCTGGGATAAATTGCCCCACTCCCCCCCCCGCCCCCGCTGGGCAGCTCTCAGGAGAATTTGCAGAGCATTGGTGTATCACCTGTGTTGAGGAAGAAGCTGTATAGTTTGAGTGGCTTCCAGCTGAAT
This sequence comes from Chelonoidis abingdonii, assembly GCF_003597395.2. Classification (NCBI taxonomy): domain Eukaryota; kingdom Metazoa; phylum Chordata; order Testudines; family Testudinidae; genus Chelonoidis; species Chelonoidis abingdonii. The sequence goes on along the minus strand of NC_133769.1, from coordinate 142,513,242 downwards.
ATCAGTGATGCTACCTTTCTGGCTGATGGGCTTGCAGAGTTAGCAGAGAGTGTTTTGAACTATAGAAATAGCAGGAGTCCGTGACTGCCCACAGGAGGAGTATGGAATATCGTGAAATTAAGGGGCAGTGCACCAAAGAGTTATCTGTTTAGAGGAAGAAAGCAACAAACTAGTTTGTGATCCTACAGAGTCAGGAAATTTGATGTGTGAGAGAGGAGGTATAGAAGGAATATGAGGAAATAGGGATAGGAGGCTCCCTTAGCTGCTTCAGCTCTAGTGGTGCCCAAACTTAATCAGCTCACCAGTATTAAACCCCCCCACCCCTTTGCTGTTTGTGAGCATTGGGAGTTAGAGAGACTTGATGGTTGCAAGCTGCAGTGGACCCTTAAGGTGCACTTTGCACAGCTCTGCTGCACACAGATGCCAGGAGGAGGGCAGTAGACAGGAAAACTCTCAACTGCACTATTATTCGAGACGTGGCTGCGGGGGTGCAGCTTGCGCAACGACGATGGTAGGCATCGTATGGAAATGACTGAGTGGGGAGATGCAGGATACGCACATAGACACAAATGAACTTGATTGGGCTTGTGACGAGGCTATTGTGAATGAAATGCTGTGCACAGAAAACTGAGAGAGGAAGGTAAAAGAATCCTTTATGGATGGCGTGTGTTCTAGATGCCTAATGAAAGGGAAGACGAGGGCAAATTGTTGCTAGGGGAAATGGGGACAGATGGTTGAAACAAATGACTTGGGGACTCTTGAGTACTTAAACAACTCAGAGATCTATCGGGAAAAATATGCAGTGAAGCAAATGCCCTCAATAAGTTTTTCACATTTTCATGGAGGATAATTTCCTGTCACAAATGGTAGCAGAATCTGACAGTCCTGCAACCATACTACCTTGGGCTATGCTGGCATCAGATCTCTGAAGCAGTGCAGGGTTGAGCCTGGTTGGATGGGAGAGCTTGAAAGAAAATCCAGGCTGCTGCAAGAAGTGGTGTTGGGGATTAAGTAGGAGTCCCTCTGTGCTCTGCACGAGAAAATTAATTGCTCTGTGGCATGGTAAGATACAGGCCTTGTCTTCGTCTTCGCTTAAATATCACACCCCTGACTGACACAGTTATGCTGGCAAAAGCCCTACTTATATCAGCAAGAAAGTCCTTTTGCTGATATTGCCTATTCGGGGGAACTGGTATAAGCTACTCCAGCTATTAATAGATTCATAGATTCCAAGGCTGGAAGGAACCTGTGATCATCTAGTCTGACCTCCTATACTATACCTATGCTATAAGGTAAAAGTATACAAAAATATGTACTATAGGGTAAAAGTATACAAAAGTACACAGTGTTTTTCAAATTGGGGGTCCTGACTCAAAAGGCGGTTGCAAGCCTATTGCAGGGAGGTCCTGGTATTCAGGGCTGGCTCCAGGCACCAGCTTATCAAGCAGGTGCTTGGGGCGGCAACTCAGGGAGGGGCGGCACTTTCACGTATTCGGCGGCAATTTGGTGGAGGGTCCCTCACTCCCGCTCAGAGCGAAGGACCTCCCGCTGAATTGCCGCAGATCGCGATCGCAGCTTATTTATTTAACCCCCCCCCCCCCGCTTGGGGCGGCAAAACCTCTGGAGCCGGCCCTGATGGTATTGCTACCCTTACACCTGTGCTGCCTTCAGGGTTAGGAGGCCGGCGAGTGGTGGCTGTTGGCTGAGCGCCCACCAGCTGAAGTGAGTGTGGCAATACCATACCATGCCACCCTTACTTCTGCCCGGCTGCTGGCAGCAGCGCTGGCTTCAGAGCTGGGCAGCGGGAGAGCAATGGCTGTTGGCCTGACAGCCAGCTCTGAAGGCAACGCCGCCGCCAGCAGCAGCACAGAGGCAAGGGTGAGATGGTCTGAACACATCCGTGAGATTTGCTATTTATGCCGTGACCAACCCATGAAAAATGTGTGATTTCTCCACAATTTAAGGAAATCCCTAGTTGTAAGGGAGGACCTTTCCCACCCCATCCCCCGCTGCTCTGTGTAGATCTAGCAGCTTCTGAGCACACCTACTGTATCAGGCCCCACACACAAGTTCAGTGGAGGTGAATCATAGAATATCAGGGTTGGATGGGACCTCAGGAGGTCATCTAGTCCAACCCCCTGCTCAAAGCAGGACCAATTCCCAACTAAATCATCCCAGCCAGGGCTTTGCCAAGCCTGACTTTAAAAAACTCTAAGGAAGGAGATTCCACGACCTTCCCCTAGGTAAAACCCATTCCAGTGGCATTCACCAACCACCCCTAGTGAAAAAAACGAGGGTTTTTCCTAAAATATCCCAACCTAAACCCCCACTGCAACTGAGACGCATAATGACTCCCCCTTGTGATCTGTCATCCTCGTACCACCTGAGAAAACAGTCCTGAGATCCATCCTCTTGGAACCTTACATCAGGTCAGTTGAAAGCCCGCTATTAAATCCCCCTCATTCTTTTGACTCCTCTGCAGAAACTCAAACCAATTCCAGTTTCTCTCAGCACTCCCCTCTATTAAATCATGTGTGGTCCAGAACCCCTAATCAATTTCTTCGTTTGTTCCCTCTACGCTGGAACTCTATTCCCAGTTTGGTTCAGCCGCCTTGTAGCGGTGCGAGCCCAAAACTGGCCACCAGTCACTCCAGGAATGAGGCCCCACCAGTGGCCGATAGAGGGGAATGATCACACCCACTCCGATCTGCTGGCAATTGCCCCTAGACTTATCGAACAGCCCAAAACATGCTGTTAAGCCTCTTGCCAACAAAGGGCCACACTGCCGATTCAACTCATTCTAAAGCGTTCACTCGTCCACTGTAACGCCACTAGTTCCTTTTTTTCTTGCAAGAAGACTCGCTGCCGATAGCCAATTCGCCTCCTAGATCTGTCAGCAGTGCATCGGGAACTTCTTCATTCTAAGTACAGGACTCTCTGCAGGTTGTCCGCCATTTGTTTGAAACCTACCCATTAGTTTTCTTTTTAGCCGCCATCCCTTATAATTTGTCCTAGGTCCCCTGTGGTCCGCTGAATCCCTTACTCTCCATTCCCTCCCCAGTTATTAAAGTGTCAATCTGCAAAACTTGCTGAGGGTTGCAGCCACGCCATCCTCCAGATCATTAATGAAGATATTGACACAAAACCTGGCCCCAGGACCCGAACCCTCTGGGGCACTGCCACTGACACCTGGCTGCCGCAAGCTAAGACGGTGGAGCCTATTGATCACTAAACCGCATTGAGCCCAAACGATCCTTAAGCCAGCTTTAGCTGTCCACCTTATAGGTCCAATTATATCCAGCCCATACTGGTTACCTCTTGCCCTTTGTTCCTGGCTCGTTACCGCAGTAGATAAGGACAAACCTCCTATTGCAGCTCAGAATGTAGGTACCTATCTCCAAGAGCATGAGGGGAACTTAACACAGTACTCTCTCCATAAGGCAATCTCCCATTGGGCTAGTTTAGGTGCCACCCTTCCATACCCCAGTAGCTGCGGGCTTTGGGTATTTGAATCAAAGATGCCCACTATGGTCTACAACCCTTCATTTGGTATAGGAAATTCTAAGGTGCACATCAACTCAGCTGTATGATGAAAATCACAGTTGGTTTGTTCTCCCATTGTGAGGATTTCGGCTAGGCTCCCTGAAAGTGTATGCCTTTGCGAAAGGTTTGGTTCCCAATGCTCTAAATCCTGTCTCTGCCACTCAAACTGATGTGGCCTTCATCCAGCTATATAACGAGTGATGAAGAATCCATCTAAACCTCGACAATGGAGTGTGTTAGGAAATGGGCTCATTGGTTTATTTTCCAATAGACTTTAACATATTTTTCAAGCATTATGTAAGGGCTAAATCATTATAATTATCGTATGGGGGGCTTGTCTGCTGGCGCTAAGAGTGGTCCCTCGTTTGGTTACAGGTGCAAAGTCCTGACCAATCTCATTAATCATCAAACGATCCTCGTAGCAAGCTATTCATTCTGGGAGTAAGAACACTGTTATACCCTGAAAGTGCAATCTGGCACACGGGAGAGGGAGAGAACCTTTCAGCTATTAAATCTTAGTTGTCTTTTTGAGGGGATTCCTAGGCCAACTACAAAACACTGATTTCAGAGCAATGTTAGCGCTGCTATACTTACACATCCGATGAAATAAAAGGGCTTTTTTTGATTTCCGATACGAGGTCCCAAGGGGTAGGCAAACCTATGGGCTACGACGCCACGCCAAAGGCGGCACGCCGAAGGCTGAGTTTTTCATGAGCACTCACACAACTGCCAAGGATCTCAGGCCTATGGTCACGGGGGGCTCCTGCATTTTAATTTTAACATTCGATAAATGAAAGCGTTCTTTTAAGAATTGTTAAAAACCTTAATTTACTTTACATACAAACCAATAGTTTAAGATACATATGTTATAGACATATAGAAGAAAATCATTTCTAAATATCTGTTAAAATGTATTACCAGCACGCGAAACCTTAAATTAAAGTAAATAAATGAAGACTCGGCACATCACTTCTGAAAGGTTGCCGACCCTGCTATAAGCTAATTTGATTGAACTAACACAATTGAAAAATACAATTTTTACCAGTCAAGATGGTGCCTTTCTTACCAAACAAAGCCCAAAGGTCATAGAGCTTTTGTTTGTGTTCTGATCTGTTCTCCTTCAAGCTGCATTACACATGTATTTGCTGCTGTTGCTGATTTCCTGTCAGAAGTCCAATCTGCATGAACTGGACCAGACTGAGTTTAAGGATCTTTTCGGGTCTGTTGGCATAATCTGTAAAAGTATGTGATCAGTTTTTGTATTCTTTTTATACAAAAGGAATTTAAAAAAAAACACTCTAACCTTAATGGGGCAGAATTCAGGCCTTGCTTATGCAGGTGCAACTGGACTGACTTCAGTGCTGTTGCACCTGCTTGCATCAGGTTGGAACTCGATCCAATGTGAGGGGTGATGGAATGCAGCCATATTTACAGGTGTTTGAGTGTCAGATTACCAGAAGTATGTCAACTCTGCTGCACTCTTAGCCATGGCATTGGCAGATAAAGCTCCTTGGGCCAGGATAGTGAAGAACTAAAAATAAATGCTCTTGCTCTCTTGTGGTTAATCTACATTTTAAATTTAATAGAAAGAACAGGTAGAGATTAACTATATGGGGTAGGAATAATGCTACTGAACTATTCCTAATCTGGTCAGCACTTTTTCTTTAGAGAGAAAACTAAGATGAAATGGTAGAAAAGGCAGTTTGATTTAAGAAATGCACTCCCAAGTTGGATTTTAAATAGATGATCATGGATAAACAAACTAGGAGAGGGGTTCTGAAGAGCTCTTCCAGCAGGTGGGGTAAGGACACAGATTCACCACATTATCCTAAACTGTTGCAGACACAGCTGCATTTCAGTGATGGGTAACATGCAATTTTTAGTGCACTTTAGAATAAACAAATACATGTTAGGGAACTTGTCGCCAGATGCATGAGAAACAAAATCTTTTAAAGGCTGTAATGTCCTTTACTTTCACTTATAAGTAGCAGTTTTATCTCTGTTTTAAAAAGAATGTGCCTGCATTTTTGATTTCTTACTGTCTTCTGCAGAACAAAGACTGCATAGTTTATTTGGGACTCTGGCAATCTGGGTTTAAATTCTGACTCTTCTACAGATTTTCAATGTGACTTTATGCAAATCGCTCAGTCTCTCTCTGTCTCCGTTTCTTACCTGTAATATGGGATAATCATACTTATTTCACAGGGCCCAATTGCGAGGATAAATTCATTCCTGTTTGTGAATGCTTGAATACTGTAATGATGGGAGCCATGTAAGTACCTAGATAGATAAATAGATGCAAATTAAACCGCCCACAGGTCTAGTTAACAGTGTGCTCAAAACATTGGTCAGCAGGCATCTCATTGTAGCATCTCCTTTGCAAAGTCTCAGTATGCACAGGTGTCGGTGCCAAGCAAGCTGTAAGGTACCAGATCATGCTGTGTGTATCTTTTGATGCTATTCTAAGGATCAAGTATCTTATAATTAGTTATATCAGGGATTCATACAGCAAAAATGGAAAATATGTGTTTGGAGCTGGACAGCAGGAATGATTCTCATTTAGAGATTATTAACAGTCTGAAATTCTGCACTGCACTTTTTCTTTTCCATGTTTTTTCGTCTCTTCCATCATTTTGGCATTGTTGCTACCACCTCCAGCTGTTTTTAGAGGTGATCATGTAAAGTGACTGTGATTAGGAAATATTTAGAGTTGTATAACTGAGGGGATGTTTTACTCGATTTCTAACTACTTACAATATGAATAGGATCAGACTGGCTCACACTTGGTTGACGTTAAGAGACACCTCTGAAAGTAATTTAACAATGAGCAAAAGGAAGCCTGTCAGGAGAACACCTCAAAAGCTTCAGAAAATGCAGGAAGCCTTTGCATCACTTTAATGTTCTGTGAAGCAGAGTTGGTGAGCTGAGTTTTTGCTAATAGCCACAAAGAAGTTTGTTAGAAAACCTAACACTTTTAATGTTTAAAATTATTGTCTCTCTGTGTATCACAAAAAATACAGTGGTATATGCAAATAGAAGTTCTAAAACAGCATTGATAATGGACATACTGGGATACTACAGATTACAAATTGTTATAAAAAAAAATGGGTGGGTGTCTGACGTTAGGGCCCTTAGTACGTATTTTGGTTCCTAAATAAGTTGCCTGATTTTCAAAAGTGCTGAGAGCTCAGAATTCCTGTTGACCACAGTGGGAGCTATTGGGTGCTATCCACTTGTGGATGTAGGAGCCTAAAGTCAAGCACCTTTTTGAAAATCTTGGTCCCTCCTCCCAATAAATTAATGAATGGACCCACTCAGAAATCTGTGAGTTCCTCGACATGTTGAAACAGTTCAAAAGGGCTAAAATGGAAATTAGTCCAGTTTCTTTAGCTCATTTATATCAGGGTCATCTTCTGCTTAGTGAATTAATACCCAGGTGGATATGTAACTGATGTGCATATCATTCATCGAGTTCATCATCTTTACTGTGGCTAACATGTCCCTCACTTTAATACTTTTAATCAAGAAGGATCATGTCATTTGGTTGCACTGGCCAATCAAGTTGCACACTGAAGATGGTGTAATAAATGACAGCATATGGGCTTTTAAAAAATTTAATTCTTCCTGTATTTTCCATCTCATATTTTTACATGGGACTCAGTATTTTCTGCTTGTGACATCTCAAACTCAGTGCTAGGGGAGTACTTACTTTTTTTCAAGAAGAAACATTAACACAATTCAGCACAAACAAATAGCTGAGCTATGGTTTCTGGCATTATCAGCTGTATTCATGCTCTTTGACTGAAGTGAAATGTGCTTCTTGCAGAGTCTTGAGAGGAGTTTCCATTTTTTTCTTGGTTTCATAAACTAGGGGTAATATTAATAAACCTTTTCCCTTGCTTAAGACTCCTATGTATTTTGCTCTTTTCTATGTCAGTAAGGAGTCTGCCAATTAATATAGAGAATTCAAATGAATCACATTTCCTTCTAAAAGTACAGCCCTTGTTAAGGTTGAATATTATCACAAATACTACATCAAAACATTTGAGGCCGCTATTAAGCACTTTTGGAGGAGAAAAATGTCTATTGCAAAGAAGCTGGTATTTCTTAAGAAATGAAAGCTTGGCCAGAGTGATGTCAGTTATATGGCTGAGACTCTTACATGCAGCCTTATTATACAAGCCCTTATCAGTTCTATATAGAAGACAGTCAGTCAGTGGGTAGAGTAATATAGCAACTCCTCTGATAGATATGACTGTATTAAATTGCATGCTGTGATGGCATTCTGCCAGCCAAATGGGACTGTTAAAATGAAAGAGTAGAGTTATTTTAAAATGTTAAATCCATCCTTCTAAACCCATTACTGCTTCATCACCCCAGGTTTGTAGTTTGATAGCGTGGCTTTTGAAGTTACAGAAGATGGGCTTTGGATCCCAGAACAGCAGTGGCAATATTGCTCTTATGTTTTAGACCATGACATTCTCTTGATATCTTGTGCATGCTTGTTAATGAGATTGTTGCATTGTCAGCCTTTGTGGTGACATTAAAGAGCCACTGATGCCTCACAGGAAAACTTTGGAAGGCATCCTATTTATGGACAATTCTGTTGATTTGCTGTGTTTTCTGTGCCAATATAATACTTACTCTCTTTTCAGTACTTGAAGTCTTTGCATGAAAAGGCACCTCTTGCTTAGGAATTCCATCTGCTTCTGTCCATTAGACAGATAACATAATCCTTTGTTTGTGACATCACAATTAGTTGCTATAGAGAAGATTGTGATATCTTAAAGTAAATTATGACTTCAGATGGAGAATTAAGGGATGGCAGCAGCCATCATTAGTTAAGTTTGCAACTCGATTTCCCTTATGAAATTGATTTTGCATCCTTTCCTAAATCAACAAAAAATGGAGTATGGGCCTCAAAAGTAACATGTGAAGTCTTTAGCTGAAATTGAAATTTTCTATCAAGTTTGAATCAAATTGGATGAGGAGTTCTTGATTTAAAATAGATGAAGGATAATTAAGACTCTCTTCCAACCCTAATCTTCTATGATTCTATGATTCCTGAGTTGAGTTCTATTCCTGATGCTGCCACAGACTTTCTGTGTGGCCTTACAGGCGTCATTTTAATCTCGTATTCTCACTCTCTCTCACGCACTTCCTGTAGTGGGGTGCCCTGCCCTGAAGGGCTTGAAATCAGCCCTGGAAGAGGGCTGAGACTGTGAGAGCGCTGCTGCTAGGAAAGCAGCAAGCCTCAGCTGATTGGGGAAACAGCCACAGCTGCGGCCACGTCCGAATCAGGCCACAACTGGCTTGTATAAAAAGGCCAGTGAGCCAAGAGCTGACACAGTCTCATCTAGCTGTAGAGGGAGACAGGCCTGGCTGCAGGGAGCTAGAGAAGGTACCTGGAGTGGAGCAGGGCTAGGGGAAGGCCAAGGGAGCTGGAGAGCTCTGGCCTGGAAACCCCACAGGCTGTGGCCTAGTGGAAGGCCAAACAGGTACTGGGGTTGCTGGGGACAGCCCAAGGCTAGGCAGAGGCAGCAGGTCCAAACCCAACCTTGCTTTAGATGAATGGCTTATACTGCAGTCTGCCCTAGGGAGCGGGGGCTAGTTGGTGACTGGCAGTAGCCTATGACTGAGGCAAAGTGGGGATGGGGGGTAGGGGTTCCCTGGGGAGGGGAGACCTGGAGGCTGAGGGGTGTACTGCCAGATGTCAGCATCCCAGATAACAGGGCACCAGAGTCCTGGGAGGGATACGGGGGCCAAGCATCAGTGGGACAGTGGCCTGCAGAGGGTGCTTCGGAGGCTGGAAATGCTAATTCCTGGAGATGACCAGCAGGAGGCACCGCAGGGGTGAGTCTCGCACGTTTACACTTCCCTATCTGTAAAATCAGGAAAATATAGATGTTTTTTGTTTTTTTTTGTCCTTATCTATCTAGATTGTAAATCTTTGGGGGCAGCAATTGTTTCTTGCCAAGCACGGTGGACTCTGAGTCTTGACTGGGACCTCTGTGGCTATTGTGTAATTCAATTAAAAAAGGATTGGGCTACTGCGTAATACAATTTAAAAAATAAGTCATTCAGCAAAGTCCAGGAAAATCTCCTTGTGGTTTCATAGCAAACTAAAATTAAAAAATTATCAGACAGGAGAGAGAGAGAAAATAATTTACTGGTACATCTGGTGAAGATTAATTGCCAAGGAACAAAGATTCGTTTTCAGAGTTTAATTTTAAAAGTTATTAACACCTTTAAATAAATAGATTCTTAAAAATCAGATTGGTAGCCATAATGCTGGCTTTGGTTGTTAGTTGTCCCTTTGGTTAATTGCCAGTGCAATGTTGTTCTGAGGATTTTTATCCTCACGTACTCAACTTTAATGTTACCATAACAAAGCTTTTAGACTCCGAATAGGCAGTAGAAGATGGTAATCTCCTATTTTTCATATAGTTGGCCATAGTCATTTAAAAATTAAAAAACAAGTTAAAATGAGTGTGGGGTAAGGAATGCATGGAGAAATGATCTCTAGACAGAGTAGTTTCAAAATAGACCATGTTTGGTGTAGAAAGGAGTGATTCATCTGTGAATGAGCAAAGGGATCTATGTTTTTAAGTACGACTCTATTAAAAAAGAAATAACAATAGAAGAAAATAATTGAAAGAGGAAACTCAGTGGCAACTCTTGTTTTACTCATTAGTTCAGTTATGCCATTGGGTGCCCAAACTTGTTTTGAAGATGTTTGCCTCCACCCCCACTGCATTGGTGATTGGGTGACCCATTAACTCTCTACTCACCATGTGTGTCAGATACAGTTGTCACCATCTCTGCTTTTATCTCAGCACAGTTCCTGTCTCCTCTACATTTTCATCTTAGTTTTTCCTGTCCCCACCTTTCCCTTCCTGAGCTCCGAGCTTTCCCTGGCTTAGTCTGGCCCCACAGCCACCTCAGGAGGCCATGTTGAGAAGTGCTAAACTTAATGTAATTGTGGTACCTACTTTAGAGGGGAGCTGAGGTTCAAGAAATTCTTTGACAGTAGATCATAGTTACATGTAGCTTCTGAATTCAAGCAGGTGCTGAACCCAATAATATAGAAAATACAGACCCAAATTTGACAATCTTGTTACACTGACTCTCTCTACAATACACAGTATCTCAGAGAGATTTCCCTTGTTATCCATAATTTATTTAAAAAACCAACTCAAAGCCTGTGTTCCCTTTAAAAATAGAAATTAACACTGGGTGTCCGAGACAATCATTGTTTTGGAGTCCATTGTTGCCTGTCCGTTTAGCCACAGAGCTCTTCATCTAGCTCAGGGTGGCTGAACATACTGACCTTCCAAGCGGCATATGACAATCTTCAGAAGTTCCAGTGCTGGGGTGCTCCTGCTGGGGTTCAGAGCCTCTGCACCTGCCGGGCTTGGGGCTTCAGCCCCGCTTCTGCTAAAGCCCCAAGCCCTGGTAGGTGTGCCCTATGGGGCTGTAGTCCCGAGACCCCCCCCTCACCATCCCACTGTAAGGCAGAGGTCCTGAGCGCCCTCCCAGCCTGGTAGGCGGGGAAGGGGTGTGTGTGTGGTGGGCTCCACGAGCCACACTTTAACTGTAAAAGAGCCACACATGGCTCGCAAGCCAGTTTTGCCACCCCTGATCTAGCTCATCATCTTGACTCCCAAAATATCATTAAGGGTTACCCTCTTCTATCCCTTTCTTACCAGAAACATTCCCTGCTCCCCATGTACCTGATATACTGTATGTATGTCTTCTGCTGACGTCAGCAATTAAGGGCCACAATCCTGCCAGCCCCAGTGTAGAGGAATCCTACTTGATCTGGCACACTGCTTCCCTCTCAGAGTGAAAGGACATTGTATTTCTGTATCGTAACATGCTTTAAAACTGTGTTTTATTCACTGTCTATTTATAAAGTGCCTTTCACCCACTGACATTTCTACCGAAAGTTTGGAAGCTCTCAAAACCATTTCCTTATAGAATCTCTCTCAGTGGAACACGTTGCTTAGGTGCTTTTTGCTTGAGCTTCTGTCAAGTGATGAGCTGACTCATGTATTTCTGTAAGGCTCTTAAGGAGAGATTTTCAAAGGCCCAAATGAGAGTGAGACCCCCCAACTCTCATTGACTTTCAGTGGGAGCTGGGTGCTTTATTCCCCTTTTTGTCTTTGAAAATATCCCGATATTGGACATGGTATAAATGCCTAGAAAACTACATTGGATACAGTGGATAGTGTACTTGGTTAGAACAGGAGCCTGAGATTTGAGATTTGTGTGTTCTGTTCATGGTACTTACGTTTGACCTTCTGTATGACATTGGGGCAAGTCATTTACGCTCTTTTTGACTCAGTTTCCCAATCTTTATCGTGGGAATAGTAGTACCTACTTCTATGGGTTGTTGAGACTTGTTTGTTAAGCGCTTTGAAATCCTCTGATTAAAGGTACTATGTAACTGCCAAATTGATGATGATAAAGTGACTGCTGTTTGTGTGTGTGTGTGTGTGAGAAAGCAAAATTCAAAAGGCTTAACTTTTGAATGGTTAAGAACTGATAAAGCAGAGCCTGGAAATTAGATTCAGAGTCACTTGTGCCCATGTCCTAAGCTGTGTTCACCCCTGTATTTTTCATTACTGCAATATGTGTTACCTTTATTTTTTTTTAAGTTATATGTGGTAATGCTGATGGAGAGATGGTTTTTTCAAAGGGAGAGGGGAGAAGGAGGGCTGTTAGGTGACAGCAGATGAAATTGTACATTATTAATTACTGGGTCTTAAAAATCTTGGAAGCGTTCCTTACAGTTCATGGTGATTTTAAAATTAGGAACCATCTCAAATTGCTTATTGGCCTCAATGTGTTCCTTTCGTTTCAGGATCTGACATGTCTCCAAGATTCTCTCTTGGTTTCTGTTTTTCAGAGCTGTAAATGCCAAGCCTGAATAATTGTTTCTTGAAGCTAATATCCACGAAACTGAGTCATTTTAATGCCTTTCTGCTGCAAAAATATTCTTCCTGAAATATAGTGACTGGAATAGCACACACATTCCAAGTGTGGTTCTACTAATGCCTTTTAGAGTACCTCAGTAAGTTCTGTTAATTTTATCTCAGCATAGACACTTCAAGACCTTATTTAACTGTTTCTGCTACTGGCAAAAACTCTTTGATATTTCAGTTTATTACCCATGGTCACGATTAGCCTGTTTATGGGCAACATATGTCTGTGTCCCTTAATACACTTACTTAAATTTTGCCCTTCGTGTTTGTATTTATATATCTGCGATGAGTCTCTCTAGTTTTTTTCTTTAGTAAGATACTGTGTGAGGCTGTAGGAACTTGTTTTCTAATAAATTAAGTCTTTCATAGGAAAAATCACTTTGATGAAGTAATGGAAAAATATTATCAGTTGTAAAATCACGAATGCAACATTATTAATTAAAAACAAACTAGTAGAGAAGAAAAAAATGATGTTTTCATAGCAATGCTATCAATTTGGACAAGAACGTGTGTGGCATAACTTATGCTTATTCCAACCCATTTTATTTAGCATGTAATTTTCACTGCATGTTATGTCTGCAGTCATCTATTTGGAATGGCAATATTAACTGACACATTTTGTGGCATACATTATATCTAATTTATATATTTGATTTCTTGGCTCGCTCTCTTGTTCTGAAACATCATTGGCGATATGGGAGAAGAGTCATGGTCTGCTTGTTAAATTTGGTGCGTGACCTTTTGAAAATCACTTAATTCTTGGTGTCTGTTTCCTCATCAGTAAAACAGAAAGTGATATCTCAAAGGAGTGTCAGGAGTCGTAGGTCCTGATTCGGCAAAGCTTGTAAGTTCTCATCGACGTCAGTGGGACTTAAACATGTACTTAAAGTTAAGCATGTGATTTATGTGCTTTACTCTACTTGGCAGTCTTACTTATTTAGGGTTATATCATATCTCTGAGGCACACCCATTGAAAAGTGCCATGTGGAGCTGCCTTACCTCGGTACAACAGTAGGAGGTAGTGTGCTTCCCAGACCTCATTATGCAGGAGCATCACACCGTCTACGACACCCCTTTGTGGGGGTTTGTAGTTTACTTCTCCCCTTCCGCAGCCCTGCTCCAAGGTCTGGGGTAAAGGTGAGATGCAACACCGACTACAATTCTGCCTGGTCCTGATGTGGGCAACTGAAGAAGAGAATGGCTCCTTGAACCTTCTCCTGCCCCACAAATGCACACTTGCATAAGTGACCAGGAAGAATCTGGCCCTCAGTGTGTGTACAGCACTTCGAGATCCTCGGGTGGCAGCAGCAGTAGAAGTACAAAGTGACAGTACTATTTAGTGCCTGTGAAATCTTTTAATAAAGGTCTGGTAGTAATGATCAAAATGTTCTTTGCATAAAAAAGAAAATGCATATGTTTTATTTAAAATACCTTCTTTTGTTTCCCTCCTGTAGGTAGTTTAGTGGTGATGTTTGCTTTATTTGCCTGTACAGCTGGCCATGTGGTGAGTGACAGACTGTATTGTCTTCCCTTCAGAAAATCTTCCCATTAATTTCAGCTTTTCAGATTTTTTTTAAAAAAAACAATTACTGCAAAAGAAATGGAGTACTTGTGGCACCTTAGAGACTAACAAATTTACTTGAGCATAAGCTTTTGTGGGCTACAGCCCATTTCGTCCGACACATAGAATGGAACATATAGCGAGGAGATATATATACATACAGAGAACATGAAAAGATGGGAGTTGCCCAATCAACTCTAAGAGGCTAATTAATTAAGATGAACTGCTGTCAGCAGGAGGAAAAAAAAACCTTTGTAGTGATAATCAAGATAGCCCATTTAAGACAGTTTGACAAGATACTTAACATGGGGGAAATAGATTCAATGTGTGTAATGGCTCAGCCGTTCCCAGTCTCTATTTAAGCCTAAATTGATAGTATCTAGTTTGCATATCAATTCAAATTCAGGAGTTTCTCGTTGGAGCTGTTTTTGAAGCTTTTCTGTTGCAAAATTGCCACCTTTAAATCTGTTACTGAATGGCCAGAGGGGTTGAAGTGTTCTCCTACTGGTTTTTGAATGTTATCATTCCTGATGTCAGATTTGTGTCCATTTTTTCTTTTGAACAGAGACTGTCCAATTCGACAATGTACATGGTAGAGGGGCATTGCTGGCACATGATGGCATATATCACATTGCTAGATGTGCAGGTGAATGAGACCCTGATGGTGTGCCTGGTGTGATTAGGTCCTATGATGGTGTCACTTGAATAGATATGTGGACAGAGTTGGCATCAGGCTTTGTTGCAAGGATAGTTTCCTGGGTTAGTGTTTCTGTTCTGTGGTGTGTGGTTACTGGTGAGTATTTGCTTCAGGTTGGGGAGCTGTCTGTAAGCGAGGACAGGTTTGTCTCTCAAGATTTCAGAGAGTGAGAGATCATCTTTCAGGATAGATTGTAGATCTTTGATGATGCGCTGGAGAGGTTTTAGTTGGGGGCTGAAGGTGACAGCTAGTGGTGTTCTGTTGTTTTCTTTGTTGGGCCTGTCTTGTAGGAGGTGACTTCTGGGTATTCATCTGGCTCTGTCATTCTGGTTTTTCACTTCAGCAGGTGGGTATTGTAGTTTTAAGAATCCTTGATAGAGCTCTTGTAGATGCTTGTCTCTGTCTGAGGGATTGGAGCAAATGCGGTTGTATCTTAGAGCTTGGTTATAGACAATGGATCGTGTGGTGTGTCCTGGATGGAAGCTGTAGACTCTAAACTGTACATAGAAGTTGTAAAATAAGCAATATTTGTTTAATATCATCATCCTTATACAGTCTAGAATCAAAATGGCAGTGCGTAGCACCATATGTCAGGTATATTTCACTCTTTACCTCCCATCTCGCCATAAAGTAGGAATGAGTGACCTGATCCTAAAAGTGACACCCAACTACAAAGCATGATTTAAGTCCAGTGCAGAATGTAGGGAATGAAGATGAATTAATTTCTCCTGTGAAATCCCTTTCAAATTAAAGGATTCTTGGATTCAATCTTTGTAAAAGTAATCTGCATTCAGAGGAAGGCAGACATGTAATTACTTATCTGTTTTTAACAGAGGGGGTAAATATTCTCTTAATATCCAATTACTAATTTTTGTCGAGGTAATGACACCCAGAGTTACTATGCAGTATATCCTTGGGTATTACAGAAATCTCAGTCTGCCCAAGGACACAATAGTTCTACACTTCACCTGTAGTTCTTTTGGTATCTGTTTGCTACAGTAGATGAGAATATGCAGGGATCCTACAAATAGGGCCAATTCTTGCAAACCCTTCCACATCCAAGGACTTTGACCCACTTAAGTAGTCCCATTGAAACCAGTCAGGCTGTTAGCATGAGTGAGGATATGCAGGACTGGAGTGCTCCATTTTAGTCTTTGGAATATGCACATATTCTTTCCTTTGGAGAAATTTTCTTTCAAATATCACTGAATGGCATTTTTGCATTATTTGGGAATTTGGAGGCTTCTGTGCCGAGTGCATGTTTTCTAACTACTCTATTGGTCTCACTCTTGAATATTTTTTTCATGGTAAGGCTCATACTTACATACATTACACTTGACTGGCCAGTGCCAGAGGCAGGCTATTGAACTTGATGGCCCAATGGTCTAATATGTTATGACAAATCCTGTGTACAGTATATTTCAAAATGGAGGTAAGGGTGTATGGGTTACACTGTATGTCATCCAGACACCTGATTCAAAAGTGATTGTATTCGCCATGAACAGTTGCCTAATAACATTGCACAATTTAAACTGAAATTAGATTAATTCAATATTTAGAAAAGAGTAAAGAGAAGTCAAGATTCAGTGGAATACAGCAATGAATTCTTCATCACCTGTATGTTTATTTCATAATGCAGAATACTTAGGTTGGGTATTATGATATGGGATATGATTTGTTATGTGCTATGTTTATTTAATTTAATGGGGTCTGTGGTTTTGTTAGGTGCTGTGATCATTTTGTTTATAATGACAAAAATAAATAAGTAAAAACCTTGAAAGTCCCAAGATGAGTGCACATATTGAATTTGCATTGGAAATAAACATTTTAGTCTGATTTATTTAAGATGTATGGATATGATCTAAATAAAAAGTTAAATTTATGGGGAAAAAAAAAAGATTAAACCAGTAGGTCTGTGCCACTCTTATTTAGTATTTCTGAGCAAGTATACTGCATTCTGATTGATCTTTCTCCTAAAATCATAACTGGATGGTAAGATGCCCAGCACAAAGCAAGAATCTCCGTAGGTTTTGTACAGCCAAATTAATATTTTTTGGAGATGGTAGCTGAAAGCTTTCTAGAAAGTGGATCTTGAATTAGTGTAGGGTTTTATTTTGTTCTGATTTATTTTTCCTCTACATCCTTCTGATTCTGAGAGTTAGAAGAAATGGGGGTAGAATGGTTCTCCTTAGTTTTCCCCAGTTGCTTGGCATGAAAGTGGACTCCATCCAGCTGCTGTTAGTTCAGACAGACAGCTGTTGCAGTTGTGCTGAAGAGTATAACCACTTCCATCTGCAACTAATTCCACCGTTTTGAATTTTGCAAACAACCTTTTTAATCGTGTTTAGGAACTATAAATGTGTTCACTGCAAATTGGAATTCCAAAGCTGAGAAAAGAAGTTGTCCATAAAAATAGCTAATTCCATTGAACCTCGTGTTCCTTTTTATATCCTTCACTCAGTTCTCATATTGGGATTTTTGTTTGTTTGGTTTTTTTTTTTTTGCATCTAAGACTGCTAATGATAAAGACCGCAGATACTGAAGTGTATCTAATTGATTTATCTAGCAGTTTAGTTTTGATATTTGTGATAGGCATTGCATAACTGATGCACAACAATTTGCAGTAGTTTTTAGGGACTTTAATTTGTTTCTCCCATGTGTTATGGAAATTTTGATTCAGCAGTTTTTGTAATCAACTATTTTTAATGCAGTATATATAGAGAATATTTCAGATTATCACAAAGTAGACTGTCTTCTTATCTTGTGTTAATTTACCACCCTCCTCAAAAAAATTAATAGAGAAATACTAAACTAAAAAAAAATTCTGTCCCTTCAAGAGTGGCTTCTATTAGGTATTTGCATAGTCAATTAAAATATTGATTTTCCTACATAGCAATACAGTGGATCATGGTGAAAGATATTTAAATTAGATTTTACGCTGAGAAAATCAAATAGAAACTATATTTCTGTTTAAATTATTTGTATGATTAGAATTATATTATGAGCTCTGTGGCACAGAACTGGAGTAAAACTTTCAAAAACACCTAAGTCCAATTTTCAAAAGAGATTTAGGTGCTTTGGAGGTCTAAGCCCCATTGATTTTCATTGAGACTTAAGCACCTGAGCACCTAAGTCACTTTTAAAAGTGGGACATAGGTATCTAAGTCACTTAGGAGCTTTTAAAAATGTTATCCCTTTTCTTTTCAGTTGTACTAGTTAGTATAGCCCACTTGTGAGTGCTGTAAAAGTAATTAAACATCATACCATATAACTCAAATTTGACTGTAAACTATTCATATAAAAGTATCCTTAGTTTGAGTTTAAGATGATGTTGGAGAAATTAATACTGCTTTTCTGGTTATTCTTAAATGGCCTTTATATATTTTTTAAAATGGCAGGCCTATTTGGCTATTCTTTTAAAATTATATATTAGAATTAGTAAATATAAACATTTTTAATGCTATTAATGAGTAGAGTATCTTGTATGCTGCTCTTTTCCATTAAAATTATGATTTCTGGACTTTATTAAGATGAGCTATTTCATAATTTAAAACTACAAACCACTTGAAGGTATGGTAACCCAGAGAACTTTCCAAACACTGCACAGATGGACAGAAGGTTCTGACCAATGCAAAGACAAAGCATAGTGACCAGGATTAAGAGAAAATAAATGATAAATAATGAAATAGTTCAGTTAGGTATGACTGACTTAGCTGTTTTTACAAATGTCTGATTTGGAATGACTTCTATCATTTAGGATCATAGAAAGGTTGTGGGAGTGGGTGGGTGAGGTTCTGCAGCCTGCAACGTGCATGAGGTCAGACTAGATGATCACAATGGTCCCTTCTGGCTTTAAAGTCTGTAAATAAAGTATAGAAATTTAAGACAAAACATGGCCAATAATATCCAGTCTAGTAGTCGATGGATAAAATGAGAGAAAACAATTCTTGTCATTCAGTGCATTGCTAGAATCGCACTTGAGGGTGGGCATTTAGATGGCAGTGATTCCTTTATGGCCCTCTCTGCTCTACAAGTACTGCTGATGTGACATTTTCGTCTAACTCCATTACAACAAACATGGCCCAAATGTGTCCACGCAGCCGTGTTCTGCACAATATAGCCATGTGTCGGTTGTACCAAATCGGTTCAGTACTTCTTGAAAGGAGCCAAAGGTCCATAATGAGGTGCTTCTACCACTGCTTTAGACACTCTTTCTGATGCCTCTACTAAGGATAACATCCCTTTACAGCCAGTGCAGGATCATCTGTTTCTTGATATTATCTGGAGTCTTGTCATTTTAGGTGTTTATCCCATTGCCCAGACTTTAATGATCATCTATTTGCATAGAAAAGAGGGCTATGACTTTGGTGTCGTAGAGTATGTATGTAAAATTTCACTACATGAAGTATAGCATTGTGTGTATCTGTACATGTGTATACATGAGTATGTGTATAAACGTAGATCATATTACACAAAAAATCTGCATATGGCTATAATTGAAAACTGCGGTTATGCCTGTCTGCATTTTCCTGCTGGCAAGCCAGTAGGCTGTAATACTGCTGCAATGACTCTGCACTTCTCAGTGATATTTTGAGTGTGTAATGTAATGGTTGGTTATGCGCCTAAACATCTGAGAGCAGAATCAACAAGCCAACGTTCATTAGGAAGCTCCTGGGTCCCTGTCCTTTGTATCATGTCCTTGTGATTCACATTACAGGAAGATGGTGGAACAAGAATATTTTATATTTTTTTGTCTCACTGCTCACCGTGAATGAACTGTGATGCATATTTTATAATCAAATTTAACACTACAATTGGTATTTCTGAAGCCCCAGTTCTTTGAGGCAGCTGTTATACTTTAAAAAAATAAATTGTCTTACTCTTTGACATTGACAGTGTGGGAGACACTAAAGCCATTGTCCATCCAGCTGTGAGAATAGTTTAACAAAGTCATTAATGTTGACAGCTCCAGTGCTTGGGGGCCCGCTAGCAAGGGCTCTCAAGACACGTGTGATGCAGGCTGTGTTAGATCAGTGGTACCATGACCCTAGTGGGAAATGGCAGGTGAAGCAGTGCTTCACTGAGTGTTCTGCAACACTCCCTGCCAGACCCCATCTGATTGTTGAATGGGGATCGTATGAGAGGCCTGCTTCCAGATCCATAGGTGAGACAGAAAGAGAGTTGAAGCTTCTGGATCAGTTGATAGCCCTTTTGCACGTGACCATGCAGCTCAAAGGTCAGTAAAATACCAACACTAACTTTAAGGCCATTGGGAATGAGCTGTGGGATGTGAAAGAGAATTCTGTGGTGAAGGTGATAGGAAGAGCTTGTATGGGATGTCTGTAGGGAGCCTGAACGCTGTTCATGTTCCTGTTCAGTTAGCAGTGGCTGCCATGTTGAGATGAGGGAGCTGTTAGGGTAAGGGAGAGGAGAATGGTTCTAGACAGAATCCTCTTCCAGCACCTCTGCTGTGGCCTCTCCCCTGTAGACAGGGTGCATGGTATGGGGAGATGAAGAGCAGCATGCTGGCTGTCAAAAAGAAGTATGTGGCAAAGACTTGGTGCTAGGTGGAGGGAGTAGCATCAAAACCAACCTAGGGTGGAGGTGCTCCAAGGGAGTCTTTGCAAGATCAAAAAGATCTCAGTGCTGCTGGGGCTTTTGTAGCCCTCTGTTCACACTGTGGTCTGACGCTTTGACTGCTTGGGTAGTATTTACCGAGTGTACCATCCATTCAAACCCCATTGCCGGTAATGCAGTTGTAAGGGAAAATAAATGTCTATAAATCCTTATCTGCTTCTTCCATTTGCACTGTGGCAGCACACAGTCATTCACCCTTAACCCACCCCTGTTTGTTAGTTGTGGTTTAGAATGTCTCCAGCAATAGTTGTTCACAGCCTCCTCTGGTAGCTTGTTTGTTTGCTGAAATGTTCTTAATGTTTTCTTACTCTTGGTTAAAAAGAAATCCCTAATATTATGAACCTTAGAGAGACAAGGCGGGTGAGGTGATATTTTGTGGGACCAACTTCTGTCAGCGAGAGAGACAACCTTTCAATTGACACAGCGCTCTTCTTCAGGTCTGGGCCTGGTCTGAGCTGTTTGTGGCTCGAAAGCTTCTCTCTCTCTCATCAACACAAGTTGGTCCAATAATAAGTATTACCTCATGCAGAACCTTGTCTCTCTAATACCCTGGGACCAACATGGCTACAGCTACAACTACATACATACTGTATATAATAGCTAACTTAACATTTTCCATGCTGCAGCTTTAAACCCGTCAGATTTCTTGTTTTGTTAACATTGACTAACAGGAAAATTGGATCTCTGTCCACTTTCTAGCATTTCTGTATGAATTTTAGGCATATGTTCTCTCCAGGCTGAACAGGCACCATTCTCTTACTCTTTCCTTCAATGTCTTAATATCTCGTTGTGTTGCTTGTATTAAAGGACCCTATATGGCATTGGTTTTTTTCATGGTAAGGAGGTACTGTTGACTCAGTTTAAAAATATATAGATTTTGTAGGAAGAAGACAAAAATATACATAAATATAAACACAATTTCTTATTACAAGAGCGTCTGGTAAATTCCATTACTGAAGACAGAGTTAGTATGCAAAATATCCATATTAAAAGAAAAACAAAAGCAGCTAGATAGGAAAGAGAACGTGGGGAAAAGTGAGGTAGAGAGTCATACAATGGGCAGGATTATGTTTAGTTGTCCTTTTGTATTTGTTTTTTTACTTTAGAAGAAATGAGCAATGAAGTGTTTGCCATTTTTTTTCAAACCTGGGTGCCTAATAAAGAAATTAATGTGCTGAGGCCCTGCGGCTCCCATTGATTTTAAACTTCTGAGAAAGAAGACGCGTTACCTTAGATGCCTAAATATGGATTTAGGAACCTAATTTGAGGCCACCAGGTTTGCATATGTTGGCCATACATTTTAAGGTCATTGCCACCTGATAGCTTTTAGTCATTGTTTTAAAAAAGTTAACGAAGATATATATCCTCAAATGCTAAAAACTTGTGATTTCTAAGATAGACTATCCCTCCTAAGCAACTGTACATCATTCACCGAGATTACTTTACCAGACTGCCATTTTCCATTTTTGGCGGATTATCATCTTGGCATCCAAATTCAATACTCAATTTATCATCCAGTAGAATTCACCAGATCCTTCCATGCCTAGCCAGTTAACCACCTTTCTCTATTCGTGCATTAGAAAGGAATAATCAATGTGAATCGCTTCCCATTTGTCTTTATTGAATTTTAGTTTAATTCATTTCAGTGCACTCCTCCAATTTGTCAATTTTATTACTAGCTTAAATGTTTTGTGTAAGTTACTTGGCAGTATCTCCCTTCTAAAGCTATATTTTTATGACCTATGTGTAATTTGCTTCCCCAAATGATACAGGGCGATGGGCGGGGGGACGGGACAATAAAACCCTGTCATTTTTTGAAAGAACAGTATTTCTACTCTGAGATTTATTTCAGTGGGTGCACACCGCTCTCCTCTGAGAGAGCTCTGTCTTATCCTTTGTGAGGCATGATTTTTCAGATTTTCTCTCTCTCTCTCATATATTCTGGTTTAGCAGTTAGAAAGAAATCCATTATGAATTTTGAAAAGTTAGTAACTCAGACATGTAGACTCTTCAGTCAGCAGCGTGCACTGTGTTGGCACACCATAGTATTTTTGGATCACGACATTTTAAAATATGTGTTCCGACAGAGCATTATTCCTCAGTCTGACCAGCTTAGCCTTTTCGTAGTTTCAGTGGGTATAGTTTCTGTATATTTCTCTTCAATTATTAATGAAGCTACGTCTAGCCTTTCAATATGAGAGGCAAGGCCCAAGACACAGTGAGGAATGCTTGTTCAGCATGCATTTGCCTGTGGTGTGGAACAGGTTTCATTTTGACGGAATTTTACCTCTGGCCTTATACAGGGTGTACTGAGGAGAGAGATTCAAAGCTTCCAGTGTCCATTGCTCTGGTTTATGTCACCCACTTAATTTAGAACAGAATTCTGCCAACCTGCCTAGAGCCTTGTGTGAAAATAGAGGTGATACTCCGCACTCACTCAGCTTGGCGGCTGCTTTGATATATTGGCTACAGCAGGCAGGCGATCACATGACCCTGACATAGAAATGTCCAGTTTCTCAGAAAAGATCCCTGCTTATTTCAGTAGCAGCAGCAGAGAGTTCGATTATGGTGTCAGCAAGTGACACTGAGAAGCTTTACTGCATGAAAAGATCAAGGAGCAAACTAGAATACACTTTAATAGGGATCAACACTGCTGGAAATAGTTGCTCCTTAGTTTATTTTTCTTAACTGTAGATCTTACTTAAAAGAACTGGTAGTGATGGCACACCTAGTTTAGAAACAAAGATAATTACATTTAACTAATTTAGCGCAGTGTCCTACATAGGCCATTAGGTAGATCTGAAGGCCAAATTCTAATTGCTGATGAGTGATTGGGAGCATACGGCATTGGGAGATAAATGATCCATGCTCCATTGTGAAAGGGCACATCTGCAATGTATCTTTGTGCAGCACTATTACTTTCCATTTCAGGCGTATCCTTACCAGCGTGGAAAAGGGCTGATAAAATGATATACATTCTATGGAGGAGAGCTATAATGTTACTTTCTATATTCTGCTGACATTTCAGTGACACTTAAATGGTTTTCTCCATGTTCTTTTAACCATATCAGTGAAGAAAGAATATTTAGGGGCGTGGAAAAACTCTCATATGAAGACAAACTGAAAAGATTGGGATTGTGCACCTTGGAAAGGAGATGAATAAGGGGGAACACGAAAAAAGAATGCAGAATAACGAATAGTTTAGAGAAGATGGATTAGGAGCTTCTTTCCCCCTGTCTTGTAGTACAAGGGCGTATGCAGTTAAATTGAAAGATGGGAAGTTCATAGCATACTTCTTCCACACAATGCATAATTTGACTGTGGAACTCATTGCCACATTATGTGGTTGAGGACAAGACCTTGGTAAGATTCGTAGAGGGACTGCACATTTTATATGGAAAACAGCAATATCTAGAATTATAATTTTTAATGGTTAAAAATGTTGGAAGTGAGATAAAACCTCATGCTTCAGAATTTAAACCAACCTCGAGGGAGTTAGTTCTAACTTTAATCAGGGCAGATTATGCTATTGTACTACTGTGGGGTTCTTGCATCTTCTTCAGAAGCACCTAGGGCCAGCCTCTATCCGAGACTAAGGGTACGTCTACACTACCCGCTGGATCGGTGGGTAGGGATTGAGCTATCGGGGATCGATTTATCGTGTGTAGTGTAGACATGATAATTCGATCCCCGATTGCTCTCCTGTCGACTGCTGAACTCCAGCTCAGCGAGAGGCAGAAGCAGAGTCGACAGGGGAGCAGCGGCCATTGATCCTGCACCGCGAGGATGCGAAGTAAGTGATTCTAAGTCGATCTAAGATACATCAACTTCAGCTATGCTATTCTCGTAGCTGAAATTGTGTATCTTAGATCGATTTCCCCCCACACCCCAGTGTAGACCAGACCTAAATGGAATTTAGGTCTGATACAGTGCTGCACTTCCTATGTTTCTGTTCTGAGAAAAAGGTAGCATGTTAAGGTCTCAGTTGCACCATCAAGCCACAGCCCTGGGTAAGGTGTGGTGCTGAGCCACATTGCCACAGGAGAAAATCCAAGCGGGACTGATTGCCTCTCAAGAAGCACAATCAGTTTGCCCCTGGATCCTCAGGGATTAGGTGAAGTACACATGGTGCTCTTCCCTATAGCCCTGTACCTTTCCATCCCCTTTTGTAATCTCAAGACCAGAACACTTGGTCGAAAAGGGACCCTCCCCTGCCCAATGAAAATGAGTGAGTGAGAGTGAAGGAGAGTGAGCAATAGAGGGAGGAGGGATGGAGTGAGCAGGGTGGGGCCTCGGAGAAAGGGGGGATAAGGGTGTTCAGTTTTGTGCAATAAGAAAGTTGACAACCCTAGTCTTGAGTCTTTAAGAGTGCTAGGAGGGTGCACTCTCCAATCACTGGGACTGTGATCATGTCTGGCCCTTGTACTCAAGGCACTAGGGAGGTGGGAAGGTCCTTTTTTCCCCAGTGTGTCTAAGCCAGGATCAAGCACAATCTGGGCTTAACCCATGTCCTTAACCCATCTCACAGGTAGCTACTCTGCAATTAGAGCAACATATGCATAGTTAACACAGCAGTAATTTAATAACTTTGCTGTCATGTAACTTCTGGGGGGTGAAGGTTGGAATAGAGTTCTCCCACCAGCCATGAAGTGGTGCTTTCCCAGTGTGACATACACACCCCAGCATGTTACAAATTGTCCTGTGCAAATAGTCTGACATAATGTACATTAAACTATATCTGCGTTTCCCAGAGGGGTTTGAGAGAGAGCATTAGGGGATGTCATTTGAATTCCTTTGTGAGAGAATGTGGCCCAGGAGAGTTTTCTTACTTAACTGTAATGAAACTGCAATAGCTAGGAAGGTCTCTCTCACTCTCTCTCTCTCCATTAGCTTTTTCTCTATCTTCCCTCAGTTGTTTTTCATTTTTAATATTGTTACTTAAAAGGTTCAGTTCTTTTAACAATAAGCATTGGCCAAGTTTATTAACTCATGAGTGTTAGTCAAAATCAATCAGCGCAAATGCAGAAAAATAAAGATAAAATACTTTACCTCTCCATCAATCTGGGGATACAGCCAGCATCATGGACTGTTCCGGAAATATAATTAACTGTTGAGGTGTGTATATATACCTTTAGGCTCTTACCATGGGCACAAAATTCCTCAAAATTAGGTTGCATCATTCTTACTGTAATATTTTCATTCCCTTTCTAGCCAAGGTTGTTGGAAATTTGTACCTAGTTTCTAGCAATAATTATATCGATGGCTTATTATTTTCCCAACCCTCAGCAAAATGCGCCTTCATCTCTGTGTGCCCCGAGAACAAAAGCTTATGCACAATTCTTAGTATATTTCAGTACAGAGGATGCTGGGAAGATTGTTCACTTTAGCATAAATATGGATTGTCTTAAAAGACATAATGTTGGTTAAATCATTTTTGTAACAGTATGTTGCATTCTTCTTTTCTTACTTCTACTCATTCTTTTCTGCCCTGTTTATCCTTGATTGTCTCTGGCTTTATTTTTGGCCTTATTTGGGTGTTTGCATTCACTTTGCTCCGTGACTTGAGAATTGGTTGGTAGAAAGGGTGCAATTTATTGGAAAATGGATACAATTTTCAAAAGCACCTAAATCCCATTTTCAAGAGTGTCTTAAGCCTTGGAAGCCAAGTCCCATTGACTTTCGGTGAGGTGTAAGACTCTAAGAGCCTAAATCACTTTTGAAATGGGATGTAGGGTCCTAAATCACTTAGATGTTTTTTAAAATAATAATAATTGGAGATATACCTATCTCCTAGAACTGGAAGGGACCTTGAAAGGTCATTGAGTCCAGCCCCCTGTCTTCATTAGCAGGACCAAGTACTGATTTTTGCCCCAAATCCCTAAGTGGCCCCCTCAAGGATTGAACTCACAGCCCTGGGTTTAGCAGGCCAATGCTCAAACCACTGAGCTATCCCTCCCCCCTGAAACATTTTGAAAATGTTATCCAATGAAAATATAGAGAAAAGTGTCTCTTAAATCTCAGTACTTGGACTAATCCTGTTAGGCGTAGTCACAAGTGATTGAGAAATAGAACTAACAGCATACTGTAAAATATGCAGAGGATACATAGTTAAGAAGAATGCTAAACACATTATAGGATATACTCGGATTACAAGAAGATTTAGGTACATTAGAGGAGTGGGCAATTGACCGTTTTATAAAACTAAGAATGCACTTCAGGTAATCCCAAATAACTACACTTTTTAATCATCTCACTGAAGCCTTTAGTCTGATAATTTCTCAAAGATCTATGGGAATCGGGTACAGTCCCATAACATGTGTTTTATTATCGAGTATATGTAAGGTATAGTGAGAGCAGCAGTAACTATTAGAGTTAAATATCACTTACAAAGGAAAAACAATTATTTGTCCTTTTTTTGCTGCTTATAATGTAAAAAGGTTGAGATTTCACACCTCTGTTTTCCTCCCCCCTCCCCAAATAAAACCTTGCTTGTTTTTTACTTTCACAATATCAGTATCGATTCTGTTCCTGGATGTTGCTAGAGATCCCGTGATGACTCAGAGAATGTTCTTAGCCCTCCATTGAATGAGGGAGGAGTGCTGGACTCTAAGCAAAGGTGACTTTCCTTCTGACTGTTTATAAGGCATTTCAGTTAAACAGGCATTAACACAAACGTTACACATTGACACAGACTCTTCCCTTCTGAACTGCTGAAGGTTTTGCTTTCTTGGTAATTTTTAATGTTAGTTCTACTAATTCTCCAGTCATTCATAGAATCTGCCAGGAAAAAGAGGATAGGTCAGATCTCAATTTTTAATAAATTGGTTGGTTGTATGGTCGGTTTTTATTTATTGTTTGTCTGATAATGGTTTTTTTTAAACAGAAACATTACAATTCCTTGTGTCTGTTGCAAAAATCTGTTTTTCCCCTCTCCTTTATATGTCAGTTTCAGGGTTACAATATATTGTTTCCATGTAACCCTCTGAAACTTCTACACTTTAGGTGAAAATGTGTCGTGCTTTATCTTTTCCTAATGGTAACCTTGAAGGAAAAGTCTGCACATGTACAGTTCAGCCATCTTTGAGCATGAGGAGAGTGAATAAAATACTTTCCCCATTATAAAACACATTCTCATACCCATTATAGAACAAGCCTGATAGTTGAAATAATGAGGTTTGAAAGTTGTCTGGAAAATAGGTTTCTGGTAGTTATGGTACTTGGTTTTGCTCAAGATGTAATATCTTTTGAACTGACTGAGTTGAACTTGTTTAAAAATCTTATACTGAGCATGCTTTTGTCTAAGTGTGCACCTAAGAAACAATAGCTGGAACAGCAGTGTTAAGTGCGCACAGGCATGCCTAAAATTTATTAGAGTTTAAACTGGCTCACGTTGGCAACAGTAGGAGTGAACCTGTTTAAACTATGATGGTTCTCCAGTGTAACACCGACAGACCCCAGTCATCGGCGGGTGGGATTGAACCTGGTACCTCAGTGCATGACCCTCTGCTGCATGAACTAAAAGCCACATGACCTTTAGCTAAGGCTGTAGAGCAGACTCATTAATCTCTAAGTGGTCTTGGTGTCACTAGAGGGGTCAGAGTACCACACCCAGGATGTGTGTGGGTTACCTTAGCACCTCCCAGCTTACCTACTACAGTAGCACTCCAGTGGATCTCCTGAATTGTGCAGAAGGGAGCCCCAATCCAGTGCATTATAGGAGCCACTCTGGTGTTTTAGGAGAGAGCCTTGGTCCCGAGGAATTTAGAAGTCAAGAACATCAATATATTCTGAGGGTGTTTTTTTTTTCGCAGTAACATAAAGTGCAAAACAGTACTAAACAGATGTAGCAGCTTGTTTGCTCTTCTACTGTTTAAAGACTTAAAGAATAAAAGTTCCACTTACTACGTAGTTGTAGATTTTTTCTTTAATCTGATCTCATTATGAAGACATGTATTGTCCATTATCCATTCATCTCTTGGCCAGATGGTGTCTCCAGAGCATTCCCTTGAAGAGGGCCATCTGGCCGAGACTGTGGTAGTATATGTCTATGTAATGAGATTAGATTAAGAAAAAATAAATACTGCGACAAAGGTGATGTTATTCTTTGAGATCTGAAACACGGAGTTAAGGGAACAACTGAATGGCTTGTGGGATTGCGAGACAAAGCATCTCACACTTTACAGTGGGTCAGTTTCTAATCCAGCCCAGGTGGTTACTCTCTAAATGGTGTTGCTAGCTGACGTCTTTCTGTCCTATGTGTAATGATTTGGTGGGGACAGCGTCCAATGCCCAAGGAAAAGGAAAAGCATGGTTGCATTGCTTTTCATTGTGCAGCACAGATAAGCAGGGTCAAGCTGGTTAGTATGTGGATGGGAGACCTCAAAGGAAAACTCAGGCACTGCAGGAAGCAATGGTGATGATTCAGTTAGTAGCTAGTTTTCCTTTTAGTACTGAGTCAATGCAGCAGTATGTTGTTGAGGTGCTGGAGGGACCCTTTTTATGATGAGCTTTAAAACCAAAGCCCTGACCACGTCTGATGACTCATTACCCTGGAACAAATTCCTGTTTGGCCTGATTTTTAGAGGGGCTTAATACCTTCAGCTCCCATTGACCTTTATTGAAGTTTTGGGTGCTTGGTACTTCTGAAAATTGACCCATCTTATCTAAATACCTGCTGCCCACACTTTCAGTTGGATATGGAAGTCATTGTTTCCCCTACGAAACTTGTGTTGTACTGCTAGGCGCTGTTTAACTACTGCTGTGTTTCACCCCAAAGGCAGCTGCAGTTTAGAGGTAAGTGCAGTTATTCCTATTTTTATGACTAATAAAGTACTTGTATCCTTCACGATGAAAGACTGTAAGCTCTTCAGAGTAAGGGTGATGTCTCCCTCTTAGTATTGTCTAGCACCACAAGGCCTTAGTTCTGATTGGGGCCTGACCATACTGCCAATATTAAGTAAGATATGTGAAGGCTGTATTCTGTGCACTATGGACTAATAGATAAGCTGCTTTAGACTTAGATATAAAACATAGCTGAACACTTTAGAAATCTACTGTCAATTATTTCACACTTGCCCCAAAAGGAAACAGCCAGTTAGCTACTAGCGTTCTTATTTCTACTCCCTACTAACCTACTGAATAGTTACCCACCAATAATTGCCATTGTAGTCTCTCATTTTGACTTGATTCTTGTTATTTTTTAAAGTAGAATGAAGAGTAGGCTTTCAAAGTGGAGAAAGAACCTCGGCTGACTCTCTCAGTGCTGGGCCGGAGAACACATATGCACCAAACTCTCCACTGAGGGAGATGTGTGGACTGGAAGAGGGAAGGGACAATGGTTCCCAATCCTCCTCCTTTTCCTCAGCATCCTCCATTCTAGGTGCTGGGGTGGGCTGGCTTGAGAACTCCAGCAGAAGAGGAGAGTTCACTGAGAAGCTTCAATGGGCAGGGATGGTGTCTTTAGCTTCTGTCTTCCAGAAGCTGGAATGGGCGACAGGGGATGGACCACTTGATGATTACCTGTTCTGTTCACTCCCTCTGAAGCACATGGCATTGGCCACTGTCAGAAGACAGGATGTTGGGCTAGATGAACCTTTGGTCTGAGCCAGTATGGCCGTTCTTATGTGGGAAGGGCAGAGTGGCGACATCCCTGAGGTCAGGGCTGGTGCAAGGAAGTTTTCCGCCCTAGGTGAAACTTCCACCTTGCATCCCCCCAGCCCTGCAGCAGCTCCCCCCCCCTGCAGCAGCTCCCCGCACCCCACGGCAGGTCCCCACCCCATGGCCCGGGGAGCCCTGTGGTACCTCCCCACCCTAGCTCACCTCTGCTTCGCGTCATGTCCGAGCACGCTGTCCTGCTCTAATTCTCCTCCCAGGCTTGCAGTGCCAAACAGCTGATTGGCGCCACAAGCCTGGGAGGTGGGAGAAGCGAAGCAGCGACTGCGCGGTGGGACCCTGGGCTGCCGGTGGTGCGCTGACCCAGGGGAACCCCTGGGCTGCCAGCTGCTGCTGGCGGCACGCTGACTCAGGGGAACCCCTGGGCTGTCGGCTGCGCGCTGACTCAGGGGAACAGGGCCGGCTCCAGGCACCAGCATTTCAAGCTGGTACTTGGGGCGGCAATCTGCAAGAGGCGGCAGTCCCTGTTGTTTTGCCCCCAAGCAGTGAGCCAAATTGCCGCTGCGGGCAGTGGGGGGAGTCTGTGTGCCCTTAGGGCGGCAGGCGCGTTTCCACAGTGGCGGCAATTCGATGCAGGTTTTGTTAGCTGTCTGTGGCGGCTTCAGCTAAACATAGAAGCTGCCGCCAAATTGCCACCGCCATGGAAATGCGCCTGCCACCCTAAGGGCATACAGACTGCCCCCACTGCCCGCGGCGGCAATTTGGTGCGCTGCTTGGGGTGGCGAAAACTGTAGAGCCGGCCCTGCAGGGGAACCCCTGGGCTGCTGGCGGCACGCTGACCCAGGGGAACCCCTGGGCTGCCAGCTGCTGGCGGCAGCGTGCTGACGCAGGGCAGTCCCTGGGCTGCTGGCAGTGCGCTGACTCGGGAACAGGACCGGCTCCAGGCACCAGCATTCCAAGCTGGTGCTTGAGGCTGCAATCAGCAAGGGACGGCAGTCCCTGTTGGTTTGCCCCCAAGCAGCGCGCTGAATTGCCGACACGGGCAGCAGGGGCAGTCTGTGTGCCCTTAGGGTGGCAGGCGCGTTTCCGCGGTGGCGGCAATTCGGCGCAACTTCTATGTTAGCTGAAGCTGCCGTGGACAGCTAAACGTAGAAGCTGCTGCTGAATTGCCGTTGCCATGGAAATGTGCCTGCCGCCCGAAGGGCACACGGACTGCCCCTGCCAGCAACGGCGGCAATTTGGCGCGCTGCTTGGGGCGATGAAAACTATAGAGCGGCCCTGAAGGGGAACCCCTGGGCTGCCAGCGGCACACTGACCAGGGGAACCCCTGGGCTGCTGGCTGCTGGTGGCGGCGGCACGCTGACTCAGGGGAACCCTTGGGCTGTCGGCGGCGCGCTGACCCGGGGGAATCCCTGGGCTGCCGGCAGCAGCTCAGACTTCCTCTCCCTCCCAGGGCAGCAGCCGCTCAAACACTTAAAAAATTTTTGGGGGGGGGGGGGCACCGCTTTTTGGCACCCCCAAATCTTGGTGCCCGAGGCAACCGCCTAGTCCGCCTAAATGGTAGCACCGGCCCTGCCTGAGGTGCATATGAACTGCTGTTAATTTCACCAGCCAGGATGTCCATTGGCTCCTTCAGGTGCCCATATTCTCCAGGGTTTACAGAAACAGTGACAAAACAATGTTCTGTAAAAGCAAAAAGGATGCTGGAACTGGCCCTGAAAACTGAGACATAACTGGTTTCAGAGTCGTATGGTCGCCATGTATTTGCAAGCACCTTGTGATGGAATTATAGAGAGTAAAGAAGTGTGGAATACAGACTGTGATTCCATCTTGGGTTGTGGGTAATATGGTAAACCCAACAATAACCAACTGAAGAGTTTTAATGGAGAAGAAAGTTAATTTAATTGAGCAAAACGTGATCAATAATATTTATAATGTGAATGAGAAGCAGTTATTTCTCTTTCTGCGTTTCTCTTAATTGACCGAGCCTCAGCATAGATATTGCATTGTTACTGAAAATGCAGTTGAGGCTAGAAGCAATTCTGGAAATTTTGCAGATGGCTCAGTAGAATGTGTTCATTCCTCTTACTAGTTGGTGGAAAAGGAGAGGTCTCTTCTCAAGTCTGCTGAGGCCTTTGGGCATCACTCCACCAGTGCAAATCAGCCATAAAACTGGCAGATCTGGCCATATGGCAGTGCAGCCCATGTAGAGGTAATCCCTGGGCGTTGTACAGCCAGCACATGGAACAAGGTCAGAGAATCACTCCATCCTTACAGTTCTGGGTGCTGGAACAACACTTTGGGGCTAAACCATTCTCCTAGCCAGCCCTGGAATTGAGGAGCTGCAAAGATGGCATAAAATCCCCTTTGCCTGCCCTCTGGAGTCTTGTGCCAGTCCAAGCTCAGTTGGACTTGACATTCATTGCCAGAAAGTCCAAAATGGTGATTTGATTAGCCATTCTGGTTTCATTTTCTCTGTATGCTGCTGAAGAGACATATTTTTTGGAATGAGAGGTGTGAAAGACAGAGCTTGTGCAAATGTCTGGGGAAGAAAAAGGGGGAGACCTGGCATAGTAATTAGAGAAAGGGATGGGAACAGAGGATCAAGATTTCTGAGCTGTGTTCCCATCTTAGCACCGAACAGCTGTGTAACCTAGAGCAAGTCATTTATAGAGCCATATTTTG
Organism: Chelonoidis abingdonii; assembly: GCF_003597395.2. Taxonomy (NCBI): domain Eukaryota; kingdom Metazoa; phylum Chordata; order Testudines; family Testudinidae; genus Chelonoidis; species Chelonoidis abingdonii. Next base: position 142,480,520 of record NC_133769.1, on the reverse strand, counting down.
CCTTCAGAGACTCACATACCCTTCAGTGAAATCAGAGGAAGCTGTATAGGAATATTTGGTGGTAGATTTGGTCTGTAATCTCTCTCTGTGTGTATAAAGAGCAAGTACTGACTTCTGCTGATTTCCAGGAATACCTTTATTGCTGCAATAGTGGGGAAAACATTTTCTTTTTCTTTCCCCCATAATGGACTTATTGGCTATCTTGGCAGCAGCTGAAACCTTTCAACCCAAAACATTGTCTGGCCAGGTGAGTAATTGCATTGGCTATGAGATGCTGGTCTGCCTTGGGTTCGGTTAGATCAGTCTCCTTGGGTGGAGTTTCCTTTTTCCTTTCATCTTAATCCAATATTTTAAATTTTCGGTTGTGGGGCCCTGCCATACTGGGATTGGGAAATTGTTCCACACACAGGGGGCAACATATTGTTGCTCATCTGCTTACCCTTAACTCAGACTGGCCCTGCCACAGAGATCTGCTCTGTTATTGTTTTAGCTTGTTTTAATTTGATTTCTATTATTATTATTATTGTTGTTATTACTACCATTATTTTATTATGTATTTAGTCAGCCTGTGTAAATTATGTACAAGTTATTACAGTGCATGTGTTCTTATGGACTGGCAGGGCAATGACAGCACTTGGCCTGTTTGTGACCGAGACAAAGGGAGAACTTGTCTTGTTTGCAAGACTTTGGCCCAGGCTTCTTTCATTGTCCTTGTTACTTACTGCACAGGTTTCTGCATAACTTAGAGCATTCTTTGATTCTACTCTAGGAAGTCCCAGAAGAAGCAAACCCTGATCAGTTCAAAGATGTATTCTTCTGTTTTCCGTTACACTTTCAAAAAACCCAACAGCTGGTGCCCTCTTCTATCAAGTCTCTTAGTTGTGGGGATGAGATTATTTTTTTCTACATGCTTGTCACATAGCCATATGGCATTGACTAGATCAGGGGTTGGCAACCTATGGCACGCGTGCCGCTTTTTAATGGCACGCGACTGCCTGCTGGGACTCTGCGTGCCTTTAAAAATCCTGCTGATGTGGCAAGCCGCGGGGTCCGCGATCCTGGGCCGGAGCATCCGGCCGAGTGCTGCAAGTCGCCGGCCCCTCCCCCGCCTTCCCCGAGAGCCCTGCCACTACGTGCTCCTGCGGGTCAGCATTTGGCTCTGTGGAGAGGTAAAGATGCTCCCCGCTCATCCAGAGCCCTGCTGTTGCGTGCACATCGCTCTGAGGGGTGGGGCTGGGCTGCACGCGTGGCAGGGCTCCGGATGAGCAGGGAGCCTCATGCTAAGGGGTGGGGGCAGTCAAGGGACAGGGAGCGGGGGGTGGGGATCCCGGGGGGGGTTGAGGCGGGGTCTCTGGAGGGGGCATTCAGGGATCGGGGGGGGTTGGATGGGGTATGGGAGTCCCGGGGTCTGTTTGTGAGATGGATAGGGCTCAGGGGACAGGGAGCAAGGAGGGTCCTCGGAGAGCAGTTAGGGTGTGATGGGGTCTCTGGAGGGGGTGGTCAGAAGACAAAGAGCTGGGGAGGTTGGATGAGTCGGGAGTTCTGGGGGGCCTGTCAGGAGGCAGGAGTGTGGAGAAGGGTTGGGGCAGGCAGGGAGCAGGGGGGGTTGGATGGGTCCAGAGTTCTAGGGGTCCTGTCAGGGGGCGGGGAGCAGTTAGATAGGCATGGGAGTCCAGGGGGGTCTGTCTGGGTGCGGAGGTGTGGATAAGGGTTGGGGCAGTCAGGGGACAAGGGGCAGGGAGGCTTAGATGGGGATGGCGTCCCAGGAGGGGGTAGTTGGGACAAGGAGCGGTGGGGGGTTGAGGGTTCTGGAGGGCTCAGTTACCCAGCCTTCTGCTCTGAGCCCTGCATCCCCACGCCCCCACCCCAGGTCCCTGCCCTGAGCCCTGTACCACCCAGCCCTCTGTTGACTCCTTCACCCCACCCCATGACCCCAGCCCTTACTCTCACCCCCACACATACCCAGCCCCCCTACCCTGACACCTGCACTCCTTCACATGCCCCCAGCCCTCTGCCCTGACTCTTGCACCTTCCACATCCCCAGCCCCGCCACATCCCATGCACCCTGCACATCCCCACCCCACCCTGAGCACCAAATGGGAGCTGCCCATTTAAGTGACCCCACACCCAAACCTCCTGCCCCAACCCTGAGCCCCCTCCTTCATTCTAGCTCCTGGCCAGACCCTTCACCCCCAGCCCTGTGCTCAGTGCACTCCCACCCTCAGCTCAGTGCAGAGAGAGGAAGAGAATGGGCCAGAACCAGGGAGAAGGTAGGTACCCACTGTATGTGGGCAGGGCCAGGTCCCCGGGCCAGGACCCCAGACCGGCACTGGGCTGAGTGGGTCCGGCAGCCGGGATCCCGGCTGGCAGGAGCTGGACTATGGAACCCCTGAGCGGCAGTGGGCTGAGCCGCTCAGCTCATAGCCAGTCTGGGGTCCCTGCTGCCGGCCCCACACAGCCCGCTGCCGGTCTGGGGTTCTGGCTCCCAGACCCTTCCCAGCTGGGGTCCTGGCCGCAGGCCCTGCTCAGCCCACTGCCGGCCTAGCTGAACAGAACCCCAGGCCAGCAGCAGGCTGAGTGGGCTGGTGGCGTAAGATCAACATTTTAATTTAATTTTAAATGAAGCTGCTTAAACCTTTTGACAACCTTGTTTATTTTACAATACAACACTAGTTTGTTATATTATATATAGACTTGTAGAGAGAGACCTTCTAAAAACCATTAAAATGTGTGACCGACATGCGAAACCTTAAATTAGAGAGAATAAATGAAGACTCGGCACACATGTCTGAAAGGTTGCTAACCCCTGGACTAGATGGTCATTCTCTATTATGTTTTACTGGGAGATATACTTATCTGACAACATATTTAACACTGCAGAGGTAGTATCTGGCAAAGTTTTGTACTCTAAAAATGCTTGAAATTGCTTCAATGTGCCAGTAAACACCCATGTTATTACAAACCTACATTACATGGGTGAGTGATCCCACATCTTTGGCGCTGACAGCGTATCTGAAGTGCCTATTTTTAGCTGCTTTCATTTTTTCTGAGTTTGTAGTTGTTGCACTAAAATGGTAATGTATAACTTTGATTTTGGTCTACATCATCATCATGCTAAGTGGTGATTAGACCATGTTTCTGTTCCTGATCTTTTTGTCAAAATGATGCAAGGGGCAAGTCACTTTGGTCAGATTACCAACTTTTAAAATCTCAAAGAAAACAGATGGCCAAAATTTTACAATCCTGGTGCCTAAAATTAGGCTCCAAAAATCCATATTTTAGGTTCTCCTACACAAAAGAAAAGGGCTGATTTTCAAAGGTGGCAAGCCGCAGCTACTTCCATTGAATTATTGTTCTTATTTTTAAAATATATTTTCTGTTTCAGTAATTAAAAATTACTTGTCAGTTTATATTACATATTGTATTAACTGGAATGTCATATAAAACACACAAAGTAAGATGAAAATAGAACAAGGAGTCCTTGTGGAACCTTAGGGACTAACAGATCTATTTGAGCATAAGTTTTCGTGGGCTAAAACCCAGAAGTGGATTTTAGCCCACGAAAGCTTATTCCCAAATAAATCTGTTAGTCCCTAAGGTGCCACAAGTACTCCTCGTTCTTTTTGCTGATACTGACTAACACGGCTACCACTCTGAAACCTGTCATAAAGTAAGATGCAGTTCAATACATATGACCTTCACACTTGATTATTTTTTTAAGTCTCAGTCAGATCTGTAGAAGAAAAACTTGTTGTCATTTATATAACATGCAGAGTGTAAGGTTCTTAAATTTTAAGGTTATGAACATTTTAAATTAGAAAGATCCAGAGTCTGGGATGGTCCTGAGTTCAAACTTCAGAGGAATCGCTGGTATTTAGCCAAGGAGCTTGTGATCATTTTCAGCATCTGTGCCCATTTCTATAGGAATTGGTGTGATAACCAGAGAACCCTAAATCTAATCATATTTGCTTGCAGCACTGGTTGTATAATACAAACATTTATGCATGTGAATTGTCCCATTAATTTAAATAAGTCTGCAACATGAATATAGTTACACATGTGGCTAACTGCATGCAGCTTTACACCCTGAGCGTAAAACCTCCTGGATGAAATCGTATTCTCACTTAAATAAGTTTTTTGCCATTGACTTCACTGGAGCCAGGGTTTCATCCTTCATGTTTAGGAACTCAGTTTATGCTCAGGTTGCAGAGTAGCAGCCGTGTTAGTCAGTATCTGCAAAAAGAATAGGAGTACTTGTGGCACCTTAGAGACTAACAAATTTATTTGAGCATAAGCTTTCATGGGCTACAGCTCACTCAGACTCTCTTTTGCCTTTAACCCTTGAATTCTCTCTTATCCATAGTTAGTGTCAAAGGCTCAACAGCTAATAAAATGGTGTTGATGAGACCAAGGGTCAGCTTTCCTTCCAGTCCTCCATTCTTTAAGAGGATATAAAGATAGATATGAACAGCATCTATTGTAGTATTTCTGTCATTTGTATAGTTTATTCTCTTGATCAAGAAATGTACCAGGTGCATAGGTAGCTATTTTTTGCAATCAAATGCATCTTTGCAGTGAAGAGATGAAAAAGGGTGGCTCAGAAATATATTTAAGATAATGGATTTAAACATAATACCTTCCTAAAATGTTCTGCTACAAGCCTCCCTCTGCGCAAAACCCATCTGATCTCTTTGGATTAGTTGAGCCAAACCTTAATTTAATCTGAAAGATAATACCTTTTGGAAAGTGATTTACAATCTGCATTTATTAAAGACACCGATCTGTTCCTAACAAGAGCATTACTGAAGGCTTTTAGACATTTTCAGAATCAGTGAAATTACTGCATTATAGTTAGATTGGAGCCATTGCCACTTTTATCAAAGGAATACTTTGGCTTCCTCTAATACTGGAGCTGCTTCTTCCAAAGAGTGTTAGAAAATCAACTAAGAAACAATTCTGCCCCGGAGACTCCTTCCGATTTAATGAGCAAATAGCCTCTATAAATTTCTGCTACAGTGATGGAATCGCCATTTACTACTTGTCACTGAGGAAGGATTCATTTGTCCAGAAATTAATCCTGAGCTGCCTCCTCATAAATGTACTTGGACAGATCCAATCCTTGTAAAAAACAAAACAATAAAATGTTATTATCAACCTCCTAACATATTTCATTTTCACTAGATAGCTCTTGTAATATTTATTTATTTCTAGGTTCCATGGTCCCTTGAAGTTTTCCATATTGACTGTAATAACTGAAGTTTGATTTTTATAGATTATTTTTAGTTCCTTCCTTCCTTTCTTACAGTAATCATGAGGCAAATAGTGGAAACCACATTAGGTGGCTCAGTTAAAAATGAATTAGAGAAAGCACTGGAGAATATCCTCTACAAAAATCCTTCATTGGTGGAGGAGAAGGGAAGATGGAGTGATCAAAGTATATGTTTCTGACTCAGATTCTGTGAGGCTGTAACAGAAGGCATCTGATTTAAAGTGGACATGAAGAGCACAGGTTATTACTGCACCAAACTGGGGATTTGTTTTTATCAAATTACAGTATTTGATTTTTCAGCAGTAGACCATCGTTTGCACCACACTTGTTTAGACAGCACATGGTAAGATATCTCTGTTTCTTTGGGGAAGTTTTGGGGAAAAAAATCAATGATACAGTCATTTTCAATGTACTGTTTATTCCCCCTGAGTACAGGCTGCTGCACACTGGCATATTTACAACTCTGCCATTCAGCTAGATTAATTCATGGTCTCATAGGTCTCTTACCAAAGGCGTATGAGGCTGTGAATGAATCTAGCTGGATGGTATGGTGATTAATAAAATCCTTTGTACTTTATGATATTACCTTTTCACCCAAGGGTTTGAGGGGTTTACAAACGTCGGACACCTCAGTCCCTGTGAAGTAGGCAAGTCATAATATGTCCAGGTAACTGAGAGAGTGACTTGACTAGCCCAGTGTCACATAATGAGTCAGTAGATGAATTAGGCATCAAGTCCAGGAATCTAAAATCCCATAGCTCTTCTTTCTTAAGGTGATACTTATCTCCAAATTTGGGCTACATTCCCTAGGAGCCGTTATGTATAAATTAGATTCTTAATTTTAGGTAAAGTGAAATGAGCTAAAAAGCTGATGGCAGACCTGTAAGCTCTTTGGGACATAGCCAACCCTTTTGGTATGCAAGTGTCTAGCATAGCAGGCACCAATTAACCAATAGTTAGTTAATAATAATGAGGTTTATTTGGTCACACATAAGACACAATGCTCTCTCTTTGCAAAGCAAGGTTTATTCAAGGAAAAGACTAAGAAGAAATACAGAAAATAGAAGGAAAAGGGTAATCTTGTGGAATGCAATTTCAATGAAAACCAGCAGGCTGTGCTAATTCCTAGCTGAGGCAAGAAAGCCCTGTTGTTCTTCCTTAAGTATGAACACAGAGATGAATTCTGCAGAATGAGCATGTGGTTTTTACTCTGTATTCAGAGGATTTGTCTGTGTCTAATTAAAGGAACATCTTACAATATTCCTTAAGAATCCTTCGAGCACACTCAGAGCTCTATTTTGAAATGTATTTCTTCTCTCTAGAGAATTTAAACCAAGGAGAACTGCATTCTTACACTGTACAGGCAGCAATACTTAAATCAGAGTTTATGTGGGTGCCCTGTTTCTATGTGCCAAGTGTACCTCTACTGTGGTGTCTTCACTTCTTACACAATTTAAGTTAGCGTTCAGAGGAAAGCTGTGAGGATTGATGTTGACTTGTTTCTCCTCCAGACACCTAGAACCAGGATTCCTTAATGCTTGTTGCTAAACTTCACTAGGGAAAACAATGCATTACTTGACTGAAGACTAAATGGATTCTTCCTGGGGGTAGTTTTAGTAATAAGTGGGAGTTTTCAAGGCAGAAATTATTCTGTGCTTCCTCTACTCAAGTTTCCCAAGGAGAAAATGGGTCAGCCATCTGGCAAGTGAAATAAACTGCAAGAGAAAGATATGAACAATAATAACAATATTTAGCAGGTACATAGTGTGTTTCACCTGTAGGTTGCAAAGACGTTTACAAAGGTGGATGCAGATTATTATGACTATTTTACAGACAAGGAATCTGAAGCATAGAGAGGTGAACTGAATTTGTCAAAAATCTCACAGAAAATCAGTGGCAGAGGCAGAAATAAAACCTGTGTCCGTTGGCTTGTGGTCCAATGTTTTTCCCACTGGATCATGCTGTCTTCAATAGCTAAGCAATGGAAGGACCCGATGACAAAATCTTACACCTTTTTGGTGGTCTGGCAGCATAACCTAAGTTTATCCATTGTGACACAGATAGCCGAGGCTGTGCTGGGCTATCCAGAAGAGTCTGTGCTAGTTTAGAGAAGCTATGATTAGGCATTAAAAGTGTCTCTTAATTCAGCATGAGTTACATTAGGGAATATCTAGTCTCTATCTAATACCTAACTACTGTTTTTCATTTCTGAAAGACTCCTTTCCAGAAATGAGTAGTTTAACAGCTTCCATCTGACTTGACATGTCAGTAGGGAAATTTCAGGCCCAGAATTGAGGTGGTATTGTGGCAGTCTCCATAAAGCATACACTTAAGTTCCTTTAGAACTCTCACTTACCCCCTCCAGCATTGTGAATCATGCATATCACAAGATTTACAACATGAGAGGAAATCTCCATACAGGATCGATACAAAACCAAGCCCACAGATGCCAAACTAGATTTACATTCTTTCAGCTATCACTTTCTTCATATGGGTGGCCTTTCTGCCTCCATCCCCAAGGAAGGTGGTGGAGGGATTTTTCATTCTGAAGTAGTAGCAAGTATCTCACCACTCCCAGCAGCCTGGATGCGCTGCATCCTGGCTATTGTATTCTGCTCTGCTCCGGTTTTCCATTTGATATTAATTCCTATTGCAGCTTTAATTTTAATCATTATAATTAAGAAGTTAAGCCTGTTACACACAATGGTACTTGAACTGTCCTGCAAAACATGAGGAAAGGCTAGTGTATTAGTTTGAAACACTCTGTCATGTTACTGCAGAGTATTTGAATGTAATTCTAAAATACAAAAATCGTCACAAATAGCGCAGGATAAAGTTACCGAATGAGATGATACAGGATGGTCTCGTTGCAGCAGTCTCTGCTTTTGCAACCCCAGTGACAGACATTTAAAATAAGTACAATTTGTAGTTCTGGCAATAGATAATACTGAGTATACTCCATCAGTTAGTGTAGAAACTGCTGGGACAATGCACCCACACCAGGATGTCCAAATAGGATCATTATGGGCCTGATCCAAAGCCAAATGAAGTCTACAAGAGTCTTTCCATTGACTTCAGTGGGATCAGGTCAATGTATCATTGTCCCAACTCTATTGTTTAAGGGGTTGTTTAGTGTTAGTAAGCTTATCTGAGAATTAAATGGGGTTGTAGACTTATTACAGCAACTAACATGTAATTGTTAATGCTGGAACTCACCAGGATAGGTAGTCTGCCAGAAAACAATCAAAGTATAAGTGTGTGATGGAGGGACCCTGCGCGTCCTTGGGGCTCTGTGGGATCAGGCAATTACTACAAGGAGGGCTTGGGACACCTGGCAGAGCAGAGCAAACAAGCAGTAGCCACATTTAGTGGCAGATGTGGGTGGGCAGTAGGGGAACCTGGGCCAACCCTACTCCACTAGGGTCTGAGTCAGTGCCCCGTGAAGCCAGGAAATTCCCCATTAAGGGTTTAAGCATTGGCTTCTACTACATTCCCTGGGTCACTTTCTACCACAAAGTGCATCTCTTCAGCTAGCAGCAGGTTGGCAGCCCCATCAGTCTCTGCAGTTGGCAGGTCCCTGGCAGCGTAGTCTGGGTCAGCAGTTCCAATGGCTTGGAGAGTCGCAGGCACCTCAGCAGGAGCCTGCAGCACATGTCCCTCCTTCTCGTCAGTCCCAGGCTGAGCTGAGCTACCTTCTTTTGTGTGTCCCTTCCACCTACAGCATGCACAGCATGGGTGAGGGGATGTGGCCTCCTGGGCCCACAGTGGCCCAGTGCAGGGTTGGTGCACCTTGTCGCAAGGTATAAATCCCACCTTGGCAGCACAGCACTGCTCACGGGCCCACAAATGTAGAGAGTTCTGCAGGAGCTTCTACTGCCTGAGAGGAAGCATCATCTGAGCTGCCTTTCACCCTGTTTCTACTAGTCTGGCAGAGGACTAGCTGGGTAGAACCAGCAAATCCATGCTGATTCTCTAAGGAGCTGGGTAGAACATCAGGAATTGGGCAGAGGGGGAGAGCAAAGAAGGGTAGAACTGTATGGGGCTGGAACAGTAAGTTGAAGTGTATGGATTAAAGTGGCCATTTTGGAAAGGGGAACGTATCAGTGTTCTGTCAAGGATTTCACTTTGCAAACCCTTTACTCCTGTGGGTAGTTTCCATTCACCTCATGTGAGTAAAGTTAGCCATCTGTGTAAGTGACTGCAGAATTGGGCCACCAATTAGTAAGCATTAAAGGTGTACTTTCTCAGTGTTTGCATTTCCTGACTTGTGTGCTTAACTGCATAAGATTTATTTAGTCACCTGTATATCTCTTGGAACTGAACAGATACATTTGCAAACATATATGTAGATTTACAGTATCATAGAGTATCAGGAGGTCATCTAGTCCAACCCACTGCTCAAAGCAAGACCAATCCCCAGAAAGATTTTTGCCCCCAATCCCTAAATGGACCCCTCAAGGATTGAACTCACAACTCTGGGTTTAGCAGGCCAATGCTCAAACCACTGAGCTAGCCATCCCCCTTCACCTGACTCTGATTAAAATAACATTTTTACTAGAAATTGTCCAAAGCAAAGACATTTCAGCCTGCAACTAATTTCATGCAATTTAGTTGCATCCAGACTATAACTAATATGTCAGTAGGCCTGAAGGACTATTTCATGGTGGTGGTGGTGGTGGTCTCAAAAAGCCAGGAAGAATGTTGAGCATGATCTTGATTCAGCCGCTGATGAGGTAGATAGAACGTAATGCCTCCTGATTGCCAAACTCTCTTTGCAAGGAGCTACTATATAAGGGCCAATCAGCTGAAAGCTTGGCTGGACTCAAGCTGACCTTTTTGGTAGACATGGGGCAGATAAATTATTTACTGTATGGTCAGTTTAACGGGCCTACTTAATGAAAGGGATATTGCAACGGCTCAGTTATGGCGCTCAGTTTGGCAAGAAAACTAGAATTAATATTGTCATTGCAGTAAAAGTCAGCTGTTCTCTAGTCACACTCCTTGCCAAACATTACCAGATGCAGATCCAGAAATATTTCCCCCATCTGCCAATAGTTTCAAATCATCTTGGCAAGTTTCATATTTCTATTTTAAACTCTGTTAAGCGAAATTGCTGCTTTGCTCTCTGGGCTGAGAACTCTGAGACTGAGAGCCATGAAGAATGTTCCCTGACTAGCCTACCTGCATTTGGTGAAGAAGGCTTAGCACAACAAAAATTCTTAAAGGCCATCACAAGGCATTAATTTAGTGTCTGAGACATGGTGAACACCTGTTACAATCCCTGACTTAATGGGTATTTTCTGGATGGTCAACACCTTTCAGGATCAAGCCATTTGTGTCTTGAGTCCAACAAAACATTCCACAACATATTTTAAAGTAGAGTTGTCATTTTAAATTCATAAATTGTGGAACTACCATTTTATTTCTTCCACTAGCACTGTTTAAATGAAGCAAATTAGTATCACGTAAAATTTTTCCTGGCTACTTTGTTTACCAAATGTTGAAGTTATATTTATTTTCACAGCTTGCTGTTCTTTTGATTTGGCATGAACAGAACACTCTCTTCTCAAACTACTACCACCAGCAAGTGGATTCTGCAGAGTGGTCTATTTGTGAATAAGCGTATAAAGGGATTTTCAGTTAGATTCTAAAACCCCTTCTCCCCCCTCCTGTTCTGTTCCACAGCTAAGCGCCATCATAGCTTTTATGCTGCAGTCTTTGACTGGGACCAGTTATTTAATAGCACCAGCATATATGAAACCATCCGAGAGGCCTTAGATAGTAAATTATAAGTGTAATATTAATAATTTATATCCAAGTACACTCCGTTTTTACATTTGTAGAATTCCTGTATTATCACATTTTAATCTTGTCCTCTCTGTAATATGTCAGCTGTAAAGCCTCACATGAGTTGTCCTCCCTACATGCATGAGTAAGGGTTTTGCAGAATCAGGCCCTATGTGCTCAAAATTAGACCTTTTCTGTTGAGAGTGAGGCAACACTAAATTATTTTATATTACCCGTATCATTCGTGTATGGCAGTGGCTGCCACCAGATCAACCATTTTGAGGGAGAGGCATCAAGAGCGAAACTTAGGTTTGGGCCAGAGAGAGGAAGATCTTCCCCTGTTTCTCAAGTGAATGAACTGGAGGTATAAACCTTGAAGTGCAGGAAGGTTTCCTAGTGGCTCGCAACCATCAGTTGGTTACTTTTGCAGTGGACAGACAGAGACAAGTAGAGGCAGAACTGCAGCTTCATCACAAGCACATCCAAAATGAAATTAGCGTGAACGAGTTGGAAGAGCCTAATGATTTGTCAGTGTTGTTTTAACTTTGCAGTTGGGCTGTGGGGCTCGGGAGGGCAGGGATACTGGTGCATCCCCACAGTCAAGTATATTTTGACTTTGATACTTCGGCCCATGCTTTTTATGGAAATATCCTTCCTTGTTCTTTGTAGCTGAGTGAATCTGCATGTGATATTCATCTGACACTGCTATTTTGACTGTGGCATGAAGCGAGATTGTTCCATTCCTACTCTAGTTTGAATCTGTCTAGCAGCTGGCATGTTGTCCCCTGTCCTTCCAGCACAAATAAGGCTAAGGCAGGGGATTTAAAAAATGAATACATTTCATTGTAAAGAGGGCGAAGGATTGGGAAGACCGAAAGACAATATGAGGGAAAGAGGAACACAGAGGGGATAGAAGGTCAGAGTGGCATGACTGAGCAAAGAGAAGAGAAGCCTGACAAGGGGGAGAGATGGAAGCTAAGGATAGTAGTTGCCCAGAATAGAGGAGAGAAGCTTGTGGAAGGGGAAACAAGCCACTAAAGAAAGCCAGTATTAGAAAGTTTTCCTGGAGGATGGATGAATAAACTTGGAGGAAAAAAGCTAGATGCTTTGCGTTTCTTTTTAAGTAATAAACATGGGAAAATTAGGCAGTGGCAAAGAGATACAGAAAAGATAACCAGGAGGGAAAATGAGTGGAGAAGCCAAAAAGAACTAAGACTGGGAGACATAAGTTACATGGATTTTAAGCAAGTGTATCATGTAAAATTTGCTGAAAAGCTGGCCCAGTTTGGTGACAGTTCACAAATGATGGCACCTCTCTTTCCTCCATAGACCTCCTGCCTAGTCTAACTACTAGAGATTTGGCTCACGACCCCTCCCACCTCACACTAAGTAGCGGCAGCAGCAGACTGCTGGAGACAGGAGGAGAGGAGGTTTTGGCTTCTCTTGCACCTTCTAAACAGCAATGGCATCTCACTTTCTGAGGGCTCGAGGAAGCAATTGCAGGTGGGGGGGCAGAGAAAAAGGGAACCTCTCCTCCCATCACCTTCAACAGCAGAATCAGGTCCCTTGTGAAGGAGGAAGAGAAAGAGGGGAAGAGGCATCATTGCAGAGACCTTAGAGCAGTGGTCCCCAACCTTTTTGTCTGGCAGGCACCAGATGAAGAACCGTGACGGTGGTTGAACATTCAGCGGCATTTCGGCAGCAACGCCTCTCGATGATGCCGATTGTCAGTGGCAAGCGGCGTCATTGAGCAGTGTCACTGCTGAAATGCTGCCGAATTTCGGTAGCATTTCGGCAGATGCTCGACCGCCAGCCAGGACACGAGCGCATTTAGATGATGGTGCCCGTGGGCACGGTGTTGGGAACCCCTGCTTTAGAGAGTAAGAGAGTGTGAGGTGGGGAAACCAGTGAGAACTAATGGAGTACTGGAGGAGCAAGAGGCCAGAGAGATGAGTGTAGGAAGCAAAGGGGACGCAGTGAAGGGGAGCAGAGAAAAGGCAATATAATACTGAAGGAGAGGAAGTAGGTGTATATTGGAGGCAAATGGAACAAGGAAGGAGAGGGAAAGAGATGCTGGTTTCACAAAAAAAGAAGAGAGAGGAACACTAACAGAGAAACCTCTGTGTGAGGATGGGAAGAAGAATGGGATGGAGAAGGACGGAATTAACCTGAGGCTGAAGGTGTAGGAAAAGTCAGACAAAGAAAAAGGACAAAAAGCAAGAGAAGCTGTCTCCTAGGTTAAGTGAATTGTAATGAATGTAGGCTCCCTTATTTTATTGTACTTCATTGGCCAGTGTCCTCTGTCTTTGTAAGTATGCAATAAAAGAAAATGTGATGGCTGTTTTTGAGCACTTGTGATATTAATATTACTTGGTTCTTTGGCTTCTGTAAATGATTATTTGCAGAGAGGGGAAAAGACAGAGAACCTAAAATTTATCAGAATTCATCCACAGCCCTTCAGCAAATGAGCCCTATAACTAAGGCTTATTTGGAGAATTCTCTCTTGAAAATGTTGACAACTTTTCATGGATCCCAGCACAAATTCATGGGAACCACAATCTCCTCCAGTAAAGGGTCTGGTGTGTGGTACAAAGATTGCCACTCTCTCTGTCTTGCCCTTATTACTGCTGTACAAGTGTTTTTCCCACCCTTATATTTAGAATGAGCCAGTTAAATTCTGTCCAAGCATTTATGCCACACTCTTCACCGTAATAGAATACCTAGTTGCGAAAGGGGAGTGTAACAAAGCGAGAATGATCTGTGGCTTCTCCTCAGAATTCCAGAACTGGCCCTGATGTCTGGGAACAAGTAGTGGATGTTTTAAAATTTACATTTTATTGTCCACTTCCTTGCCGTGTAATGCCGAACTGTCATTCGTTCTTCCTACACAAATACAGATATCACTTCATACACTAGTGTTCAGATGTCTATAGTACATACATGGTAACATTGTGGAGGTCAGCATTTAGTTTTGGCATTACAGTGTGAGTTCAGGATATTTGGTGTGTATTTTGTTTGATTTTTACTATGTTGTAGGTGTTTGGGAGTTAACTGGTGGAGGGTTAGTCACCATGAACTGGTAATGTGATGTGTGAGTGTTAGGACATGTTTACGAATCTTTCCTGGTTTTTAAGGGCATGTAAGGATGGACTTCACACTTGATTTAACTGGTTGTTAATGAAGCTTTTTTTTTCCTCTAAAGGAGGCAGTGGAGGGAAAAGAATTATACTGAATCATAGATTGACATAGACTCCATTTTGTGGAGCTAGCTATAAGTCGGGTAATATACGCGTGTCAAGATTCCTTCCCCACTCTGAACTTTAGAGTATAAATGTGGGGATCTGCATAGACACTTCTAAGCTTAATTACTAGCTTAGATCTGGTACACTGCCACTATCCAGAAGTCAGTGTCTGGAGCACTTCCTGTCCCCCCAAAACTCTCCCCTCCCTGGGTTGCCTTGAGGGACTTCACCAATTCCCCGGTGAACACAGATCCAAACCCCTTGGATCTTAAAACAAGGAGAAATTAACCATCCCCCCTCCTTTCCCCCACCAATCCCTGGTGAGTCCAGATCCAATCCCCTTGGGTCTTAAAACAAGGAAAAATCAATCAGGTTCTTAAAAAGAAAGCTTTTAATTAAAGAAGAAAGGTAAAAATCATCTCTGTAAAATCAGGATGGAAAATACTTTACAGGGTAATCAAATTCGTATAGCCCAGAGGAACCCCCTCTAGCTTAGGTTCAAGTTACAGCAAACAGAGGTAAAATCCTCTCAGCAAAAAGGGACACTTACAGTTGACAAAACAAAATAAGACTAATCCGCCTTGCTGGCTATTAACTACAATTTGAAACACGAGAGATGATTCAGAAAGATTTGGAGAGCCTGGATTGAGGTCTGGTCCCTCTTAGTCCCAAGAGCGAACAACCCCAAGACAAAGAGACAACCAAGACTTCCCTCCACCAAGATTTGAAAGTATCTTGTCCCTCTATTGGTCCTCTGGTCAGGTGTCAGCCAGGTTTACTGAGCTTCTTAACCCTTTACAGGTAAAAGAGACATTAACTCTTAACTATCTGTTTATGACAACCAGTGGCCCAAAACAGACATATGAGGCTGGGACTTCTTTAATGTGTGTCGGGGGGATTTTCAATCTGGGTGGAGGCTAGAATGGCTGAGGAAAGGCTCTGAACATCTACTTCTGCGACAGTCAGTGAGGCTTACTTGGCATATTTTACCTGTCATAGCTTATTTGAGTCTACAGTAGAACCTCAGGTATGCACACCAAAGTTACAAATTGACTGGTCAACCAGACACCATGTGAAACTGGAAGTAACCAATCAGGCAGCAGCAGAGAGGGAAAAAAAGAAGCAGCAAATACTGTGCTGTGCCTGTACTGCATCTTAAAGGTAGGCACATCTAGGCTGCCTGTTCCCTCTCCCCCACATGAGGCAGCCACTTACACAAACGCATACACTCTGCTGGGAGGGAGACAAGCGTTGCAAACTCATGCTGGTGCTGAGTAGGGAGCTCAGTTGCTGTTGAAGCCTGGCCTGGCGTGTCAGCTGATGGATCTGAAGTCAGAATTGTGCTTTGTTCAGAGTTATGACCATGTCAGAGTTACGGACAACCTCCATTCCTGAGGTGTCCATAACTCTGAGGTTCTGTTGTACTATCCTTCTTTGACAGGGTAACAAGCCATGTGAATGGGGGGGGAGCAGTAGATGTGATAAATCTTTTTTAGTAAGGCTTTTGATACCATCTCACATGATCTTCTCATAAGCAATCTAGGGAACTATAGCCTAAGTGAACCTACTCTAATGTGGATGCACAGGTTGGTGGAGAACTGTACTCAGAGAGTAATCATCAATGGTTCACAGTCAAGCTGGAAGGGCATATGGAATGGAATCCCACAGGGATCTGTCCTGGGTCCAGTTCTCTTCAATATCTTCATAAATGATTTGGATAATGGCATAGAGAGTACGCTTATAAAGTTAGTGGACAATACCAAGCAGGGAGGGTTGCAAGCACTTTCAAGCACGGTACTAGAATTCAAAATGATCTTGACAAATGGGAGAAATGGTCTGAAATAAATAAGATTAAATTCAATAAGGACAAATGCAAAGTACTATACTTACAAAGGATTAATCAATTGTGCACATACAAATTTGGACATAACCGCCTAGAAAGGAGTACTGTACTGTAGAAAAGGATCTGAGGGTTAAGTGGATCACAAACAAAATATGGATCAATAATGTAACACTGTTGCACAAAAAGCAAACATTCTAGGATGTATTAGCAGGAGTGTTGTAAGCAAAACAAGAGGAGTAATTCTTCCGCTCTGCTCTGCACTAAGACCGCAGCTGGAGTACTGTGTCCAGTTCTGGGTACCACACTTTGGGAAGGATATGGACATATTGGAGAAAATCCACAGAAGAGCAACACAAATGACTGAAGGTCTAGAATACATGCCCTATGAGGGAAGATTGAAAAAATTGGATTTGTTTACTCTGGATAAGATGAGGGTGGATATAAGTGTTCAAGTACATTGGTGGTTATAAAGAGCAGAGTGATAAATTGTTCTCCTTATCCACTGAGGATAGAACAAGAAGCAATGAGGTTAAATTGCAGCAAGGGAGATTTAGGTTGCGCATTAGGAAAAACTTCCTAAACAAATTACCTAGGGAGGTTGTAGACTCTTCATCACTAGAGGATTTAAAAACAAATTAGACAAACACCTGTCAGGGATGGTCTAGGTCAGGGGTAGGCAACCTATGACATACATGCCGCAGGCGGCACGTGAGCTGATTTTCAGTGGCACTCACACTGCCTGGATCCTGGCTAACAGTCCAGGGGGCTCTGCATTTTAATTTAATTTTAAATGAAGCTTCTTAAACATTTTTAAAACCTTAATTATTTTACATACAATAGTTCAGTTATATGTTATAGACTTATAGAAAGAGACCTTCTAAAAACATTAAAATGTATTACCGGCACGCGAAACCTTAAATTAGAGTGAATAAATGAAGACTCAGCACACCACTTCTGAAAGGTTGCCAACCCCTCGTCTAGATAATACATAATCTTGCCACAGTGCAGGACACTGAACTAGGTGACCTGCTGAAGTCCCTTCCAATCTTACATTTCTATGATTCTGTGATTTTTGGCTGTCATGTTCTAAATTAACGTATGCTAGGATTTGAAGCACATGTACTGCAACTGTGATTTTA
Source organism: Chelonoidis abingdonii (assembly GCF_003597395.2). Taxonomy (NCBI): domain Eukaryota; kingdom Metazoa; phylum Chordata; order Testudines; family Testudinidae; genus Chelonoidis; species Chelonoidis abingdonii. The sequence goes on along the minus strand of NC_133769.1, from coordinate 142,463,240 downwards.
TTTGTACCTTCCAGACATATTTTGCCCTGTGTGCATGTGTGGGGGGAGATCACTCCTGAGATGCTGTGTTGGAAGAAGTCGCTTGATATGATTTTATCACGACAAGCAGTTCTGTGTAAAAAGATTATACCATACAGATTCAATCCAGCAATTGAAGCTTTTGTATGAAATCCATTAAAATCTATCAAGGAAATTAAAGCATAATGTCAGGTGATAAGGTACCCTGTTACTACATAGGATTGGTTAGGATGAATGACAGGTCCATCTGGTACTTATGAGGTTGATGTGTCTTAGAGTGGTGGTTGATGACACTGTCAGGTTTTCACAATCTAAACTCCTCTTCCAGGGGGTGTATGACTGTGCTGCCATTCTAAAAGATTTTGGGGGTGGATCTGGATTTTGTTTAGGTTCTCAGGGATGGATGCTGGCTGCTTTTATGCTTCCTCTGCCTCCTGCCTTCTCTGAGATTGTCTGTCTGATTATTAACTCTTCAGGTCAGAGATTGTCTTCATCTTTTGTGTCTTGTACAGGGCCAAGCACGTTGTCTGGGCTTAGGAATATCAGCATTTTATACTATAAACAAGCAGCCTAAATACAACCTGAACTCCCTCCCAATAGGCTGGAATGTAGAGAAGGTTGGTGAGTTGGCAAACAGAGATTGGAGAGATTGTTCAGTGCATGGCAGTGGGTAGGGTGGAGTGGGGAAGGGGAGAGGGGGGCTAGAAAAAGACACAGATATAGGTGCATGTGAAGTTGATGATTTATAGTCACCCAGCATTGGGGGTTGCCTTTCCTGGACAAGTAAATTTCTGCTGCATGAATGGATGACTAGATGGGATGAAGGATAAGTATTTAAGGATGCTGAATGCTCAGATACTGATATGGGCTACCCTCTCCACTGATCAGTGCTAGGCACAGTGCTGATGAATCCATGTTCAGATGTTGCTAATTGGTACCCTAAGGGGAGATTTCATTGTCACCAATATCCACCATTGCACTGCCACAAATGTGTGTGTAAGAATCAGCCTTCAGCCAATCAGAATAGAGGTGTGGTGTCTTCATAGCAGTAAACAGTGCATACCTCAGGTGAAAGGTTAGCTAAATTGCCATATTTGGAGACAATGTACAGCTGTGCATCACCACTAACTTGAAAATAGAAGATGGTTGTTCTTATTAAGAAAACATGGCAAAAGAAAAATAGTTCAGGGTGTCAGGATGAGAGTTACAGAGCAGGATTAGCCAGAATTGATTGAGGGTTTGCCAAAGAGAAACTAAGACCATTAGCTCAGTAAGAACTGCTCAGTCCTTGACACTTTTGAAAATTGGGAAGGTGTCTAAATATAGATTTAGGATCCTAACCTAAGGTTCCTATTTTTGAAAGTCTTGGCCACATATTGTGGGAGAAATAAGTCAGTATAAAAAGATTTAGGTTATAAATATTTTTTTTATTCCCAGGTTTTTCCAAAGCAATGTCATAAAGCACATATGCTATGGCAATATTTCTAACCATAGTAGTAGTAATTAGTATTTATATAGCACTCTGCTGTGTCTAATATTCTCCCCAAACAGCACACCACCGTGATCCAATTTCCACTGTGCTCCTACTCCTGGGCAGAATGCACTCACGCTTTTAGCATTTATAATTCATGAGAGGCTCAGCCTGGCTGAGCTTTAAATATGGTGGGTCTGATGTTCCTCTCACTTTCACAAGTGTCAATCAGGTGTAGCTCCACTGAAGTCAACAGAGTTAGACTCCATCCCCTCCTTGACATGCTACCAGCTGTGGCGGTTGTGTATGTGTAAAATGAGCTATGTCAGCTTTATGGCAACTAAAAATCTCCCTGTGTCAGGAGGAGCCCAAGGGAGGCGGTGCTGAACGATATAATAATCTATGACAAAATGGACCAAAATATAGAAACACAAGACAGGATTGAAAAGAAAATACCGCAGGAAAATGAGAGGGGAGGGACCACTGGATGTGATATATTTTCAGCATGGTATAGCTCCTTAAATTTGACTCCGCTTTTAGTGATGCTGCTTGAAAGCTAGATATTGTAACTGAGGTGGGAGAGAGAGAAAAGGACAGAAAAGATGAATGTGAGGAATAGGAGAGAATTCAGACAGCAGATATGGTGTTAGGACAGGACAGGGGAAAGACAGGAGCATCTGGTGATGATTTTCCTTCCCATTTAGGGAAAATCTCCAAAAGTGTCTGCCAATTTTGGGTGCCATACTTTTTGGCCACTGGATTTGAACCACTTGGCACTGATTTTCAGAGCTGTGCAGCCCCCACAACTTCACCCCTTACACAACTGGATGGTGAGTGAAAATCAGGACTTCGGTGTCTCAAATTGGACACCTAACATTTAGAGGCCATTTCTGAAAATGTAGGCCTCAATTAACAGGAGCAGTCAAATGAATAAACATTGCCATGTTGAGTTCAATCCAAAGCAGTCTTTCTCTGCTCCTTAAGAACACTCTTGTGTTCTTATCTAAAGATTTATCTAGGCAGAATTTCTTAACTAATGTATTCATTATCTCTGAATAAATTCTGAGTTCTCTGAGTCTGTACAGGATTATTTATCACCAACATGTTGCTGTTAGTGTAGATTGTGTGATGAGATTTGTGATGTGATTAGTACAGTATCTTCATGGTGAAACATGTCATTAATGTGGTGATCACTGTAAGCAATAATAATGATATGCTGTACATCAGAGAAGGAGCTAATTAGTCTGGTATTTGAGGCCTGGTATAATGAACTCTTCCTGTTTTATGTGCATAGTCTGGGGCAGGGAGATTTGAGAGACAAATGTATACTTGTTAGAGCAGATGCCTGGGGGTCCTGAGTTTTGGGGTAACTTCCTAGATCTGCCACTGATTTCTTGAGGAAATTGGACAACTCATTTAACCACTTGGTGCCTCAGTTTACCTTCAGTGGTTACCATTAAAAGTGATATTTGTCTACAGTTTTTTCTCATTCTAGATGTAGGGAAATACTCATATCTCAGATACCTCTGTATAATAACTGTTAAATGCTTTCTCTTTAACAGCAACCACTGTATCTGGAAATATGTATACTATAGATCACAAGGGGCAGTGAGCTAGAATGATGTAGAGAAGTGCCCTAGAAATACAGAAATCCCAGGCACCGCATGCAAAAGGATGAATATGTGGGCTTCCAGATATACATGGACTATTCTTATCTCATACTAACTTTACACAGAGGCAGCTCCATTATGTTCAATGGAGTTACCCCTGATTTACTCTGGTACAGTATATGTGTGTGTATATATATATGTATATAGTACCAGAGTAGGTAGGGAAGTATTACTACCCCACATGACAAATGGGGAACTGGAATTTTAGAACCAGTACAGGGACTGGGACTCCCATAGGAACTGTAGCCATTATGTGGGGGAGTCACTATTGTACTGTGTACACATCATCCAGATTGATGGGAAATCCTAAAGGATTGCCAGGGAATCCAAATGCTAGAAGCACTTGTTGGTTTTGTACAGACTCGTATCATAAAAGCATAATATTAACAGCGGTAAAGTATTATCTAAAGATAGGGCTTGATTCTCTACCCCATTACACCAGTTTAACTCCAGTGTGACTCCTTTTACTTCAGCGGAATCACACTGGTATAAAACTGGTATAGCAAAATGGAGAAATGGCCTTGCAGCCTCTCTATTGTTATGGTAATAACTAAATTTCCTTTATAAGTTATTCTGACCATCACCTCTCAACACACTGTTCCAGACCATTCCAGTCCAAGTGATGTTTCTCTCTTGTTTTGTGGTCTCTTGCCACCAGATTATTTCTTTGTTTTTTGGCCAACATAGAGATTAAGTAGATAGAAAGCTTATGGGAGTTTTGAATAGTAGAGGGCTTTCACATTTTAATTTTTGCAAGTTTTTTTTTTAATGTGGGACGTATCTCAAATCAGCTTGAGCCAGAAAATCTAGGTGTATGTGATTCTTCATTAGCCCTTTGAAGTAGTTTCTTTCTGTATTTCTAGGAAGGCTACTTGTTTAATTTTGGAGGCATTTGAGATTGCTTTTGAAACTCTTTTTTGTCCGTACTTTTGTACTCCGTAATGGACCATTTTGAAAGTCCAAGTCCTTGTACACTTCTGTAATCAGCGAGCACTGTTCAAATAGTTGCCTCACTCCAAGAGAGAGAATACAGACTGAGGCCAAGCAATTTATACAGAGGCTACATGGTCTAGTGCAGGGGTTAGCAACCTGCAGCATGAGAGCTGATTTTTACTGGCACGCTGCTGCCAGCTGGGGTGCCGGCCCCCCTCAGCCCGCTGCCAGTCTGGGTGAACAGAACCCCCAGCCAGCAGCAGGCTGAGTGGGGCTGCCGGCCAGGACCCCGGCTGGCGGGAGCTGGTGGACAGAATCCCAGACCGGCAGCGGGCTTAAAAACCTGAAAATTTAAAAACTTTGTATATTACAATAATCATTAAAACATGTATAAAGTTAATAAATACATGTGCTTAATTTGCATTTTCAATTATTTACCTTATAAAAAAAAATCTCGCATGTCTCACACCCCCAGAAAGGGTATCTTGCACCCCACGTTAAGAACGACTGAACTAAACTGATAAGATCTGCATTTTAATTTAATTTTAAATGAAGCTTCTTAAACACTTTAAAAACCTCGTTTACTTTACATACAACAATAGTTTAGTTATATACTGTAGACTTACAGAGAGAGACCTTCTAAAAATGTTCAAACGTATTATCAGCATGCGAAACCTTAAATTAGAGAGAATAAATGAAGACTCAACACACCACTTCTGAAAGGTTGCGACCCCTGGTCTAGTGGATTGAGCAAGGGGCTGAGTGCCAGACATATCTGAATTTTAATTCTAGCTTCACCTCTACAAAACTGTGTGGCCTTTAATAATGTTGCTTTGCTATTTTATACTGTGCCTTCCATCCACAGATAAAAAAAATTTACAAATATAAATTGTCTCTGTCCATCCATGTGAGGTAAGCAGAGTACTATTAAGAAAGGATTATGGCTAAGGGTTTTGCCCAGATTTGCACAGAGCTGGGATTAGATGTTGGGTCTCCTGACTCCCAGTCCCAGGCCAAATCTTCCAGATCACAGTGCCTCCTTTACAAATACTGAAGCTGTCTGTGCCACTGTGTGAAATTTAAAGAAGTTTTTGCTTGGAAACAACTACAAGTGTGTACATTTTCATTCCTCTTTATCATCAGTATCATTTTTTACAACAAAAAGTAGAGTAAATTCCATTTGATTCGCATTATGTAGGTAAGAAAATGTGTAGTTGCATTTTTATTTGCACTATCAAGTATGTTTCTGTTCCATTCACTAACTACAGCACACAGACTTTCCCCCAGCTTGATAATTTTTAATGTGAACTTTTTTTTCATGCATTTCTCTTCCTTGTGAAAATTTCTTTTTACAGCTTGACAGAATTTTGCTTACAGATTTAAAATGCTTTATTGGACATTCTCTCATTAAGTTCTTATCGCTTATTATTTCTCCAAACAAAATGGAAATAGAGTTAAACAAAAGAAATATTGTAAACCCTTCCTCTGGAGTTCTTAAATTCATGATGGAAATTAAGAGTGGCGCAGTATAATGCCACCTATGACCATAACTGGCTTATTTGCTGTGACTGGCTATGTCTTCACTAGCTCTTTTTTAGATACGGTGAAATGCATAAGCATGGCCATACTGAGTCAGGCCAATAATCCATCCAGCCCAGTATCCTGTCTTCCAACAGTGGCCAATGCCAGGTGCTTGAGAGGAAATGAACAGAACAGGTAATGATCAAATTACCTGTCATCCATTGCCAACTTCTGGCAACAGAGCCTAGGAACACTCAGAGCATGGGGTTGCATCCCTGACCATCCTAGCTAATAGCCATTGGTGGACCTATTCTCTGTGAATTTAGCTAGTTCTTTTTTGAACCCTATTATAGTTTTGGCCTTCACAACATCCCCTGACAACAAGTTCCACATGTTGACTGTGTATTGTCTGAAGAAGTGCTTCCTTGTGTTTGTTTTAAACCTGCTCCTTATTAATTTCATTGGGTGACCCCTAGTTCTTGTGTTATATAAAGGAATAAATAACATTTCCTTATTCACTCTCTTCACACCAGTCAAGATTTTATAGACCTCATGCAATAGAAATGTGCAATAAAGAGCTCATTCTCCTCAGTGACAGAGCATCCTGTCAAAATTGATAACTTGAAAGTATCCTCATCTACTTTCCAGTATAATTTTTTTGACTAGTGGGCAACTGAGGTGTTAGCTTGTTTTCTTGAGAGGTTGCTTAAAGGTGTCATGAAGAGAGATTTAAGCAACCTTGAGAGGTTGCTTAAAGGTGTCATGAAGAGAGATGGAAATATTGATTTGTGACCTTTTCCCCAACTGTTAATTTAAGATGTACAAAGAATCAGATGTGGATTGGAGGCTTTCTCAGCTCTTATTTGTAGGAGTCAAGTACAGTAACTCCTCACTTAATCAATTAGGGAACATGCTCATTTAAAGTTGTGCAATGCTCCCTTCTAAGTCGTTTGGCCGCCGCCTGCTTTGTCCACTGCTTGCAGGAAGAGCAGTCCCCCTATCAGCTTCCCTAAGTTCCCTCTGCTGCAACCGCCCAGCAGGCTGTCAATTGCCGGGCAGGTCAGCTGTCCCTCCCACCACTGCCACATGCTGCTCCCGCCCTCTGCCTTGGAGCTGCTCCCAGAGACTCCTGCTTGTTGTGGAGAGGGGTGGGGGGGCTAATGTCAGGGTATCCTCTTCCCCCCTGCTCCTGCACCCCGCTTGTCCCTTCTCCGTATAGAGCGGGAGGGGACGTAAATGAGAGAGACAGAGAGCTTGGGGCAGCAACTGCTGTCTCAACTTCCTGTTCCACTTAAAAAGACAATGCACTTAAGAGTGGGTCAGCGTACTTAAAGGGGTAGTGTACATCTCTCTCTCTCCCACACAAGGTGTGTGTCTGTCTCTGTCTGCTATGCTGTCTCCTCTCCCTCGTGTTCGTGCTGCCTTGTGTGAGAAGCTGCATTAACAACAATGTATTAATCCTTGAGGGCTCAGCCAAGTGCTAGTTCATCATTTAGCAGCAAGGCATTCCCTGGGAAATATCCCTCCCTCTTCCACCCTCTAACTTCACCATCTCAACCAAGCTTCACGATCATCATAGCTGTGAACAGTATTAAATTGTTTGTTTAAAACGTATACTGTGTGTATATCTATATAATATATAGTTTTTTGTCTGGTGAAAAAAATTTCCCTGGAACCTAACCCCGCCTATTTACATTACTTCTTATGGGGAAATTGGATTAGCTTAACATCGTTTCACTTAAAGTTCCATTTTTCAGGAACATAACTACAACGTTAAGTGAGGAGTTACTGTATTGAAGCTTTAACAGAAGTCTGTTCTTCCATCTGTTTGTTAGGTTTTTGAGTTGGATAGGAGTTAAAAAATAATACAAGTTTTAAACAATTAAAATAAAAACCATGTTACCTCTTATTTAATCAAATATCGTTTCTTTGGGATCTGTTGTCTTAAACCTGCTCGTCTTCCAACTGTCCATAGTTTTCCAAGGAAAACAATAGACGAGACCTGCATTTTTAAGGGGTGTAAAAACAATCATGAACCTTGCCCTATCATACATCACAAAATAGCAAAAAGGGGGAGGGAATTGTTTTTCTTTAGCAGGTGACCTTTAAAACTGATTTCATTGTATAATATCTTTGTGTATGGCTAAACGTCTTGGGTTCTGTTTTGGCTACCTACATGGTGTGGTTATGTAATGAACTCTGCAAGGATAGCTGAAAAACTTGGAAGGTCAATGATAGAGCACATTACAGTGGAGAGTTCCATATATTGTATTCTCTCCTGGAGTCTTTACTTTTGTTCTTTGGTATTGTATTGTTTTATTTAAGCTAACATAAGCCATTCAGGAGCAGAGTATAGGTTTGCGTTTTGATCTGGAAAGCCTCACACATGGGAAATGTTACTTTGATCTGATAGTGATATGGAACATTTTTGCCCTAGACTATCTTGCTATCTGTGCATTGTGCCCAGATTGTATCCAAGCAGTACAGGTTTTTCCTTCTTTTAGAATACACATACTGCTTTTCTCTCACTGTGTCTTTATATTGTAGGTAACCTAGAGACCTAGACAGTGAGTTTCTCCTATTATGACACTTGCTGCCTTTAGTAATGGAGAGCATTTAACCAGTCACTGAGCCTTGATTACATTAGAAAGTGCCAGTTACGTAGGATTTGGCAACTCTCAAGTGGCTGACATTTTGAAACTGTTTCATTTTGACTGGCAGAGCAAAGAGACAAGATTGGGGCCTCTTCTATTTAACATGCTCTCCTAAAACTTGTGTGTCTTATGCTGGCATGTTCTAGTAATCCTTGTTTTCATTAGCTTCATCTATTGATGAAAAGACATTTTTGGTTAAAATCAGATTAAGAAACCGCTTTTAGCTAAAATTACAAAGTATACCAAAATCAATCCAAGTGCAGAAGAGATATGAGGGGAGGGGATGTTTTCCTTGATTTAGTTAATAATTAATTATTTCACTTTACTGGCTAGATGAGAACATTCCGTAAGCAAGAACAGATTGTTACCAGCATAGTTTGTGGGAAATTCTTATAGCATTCAACCACTAGCTTTTGCATGATCGCTGGAGTTTTCAGCTTTATGTGAGAAGGCCACCATCCATTTGAAATGTAGTCAATTTAAAAATGGTGTAGCCGTTTCCATTTGTGAGGAATGCCTGTAAAATGCTTGCACCAGTGTGAATGAACAGAGGATTTGGATATGGTAGCGTAGAACACCAACTAAGCACTCACTCACACAGGGGTAAATGACTACACAGGGGGGGAAAGCAGTTGAATCAGTTCCCCTTATTTTTCACGTATGGTGCATGTAAATGATCAGGTTGGTGTACCTTAAATTTGCACCAAAGGAAGTCTTCACAGGTTGCCTTATAGACTTATGATTGACATTTTCTTAAGCCGAGGGGGAGGAGTTTTACAGTCTGTACCAGGAAAAACAAAATAAAACAATATATTTTGATTCCGACAGGAAACGTGTCATAATCACAGCAGAATTGATGTTGGCATTTAGGTCTTGCTTTCTCAGTTCAGGACTGAAGGGATGGGGTAGAACCATGATCTAGACAGACAGGGAAAGGATACGCAGGCTTCTCTCTGGTGTGTCCCGTGTTATCTTTGCCGGTATTTTCTGGAGCACTGGCACAGCCACAGGGTTGAGAATGCTTAGGAAACCTGTTGAAATATTTCAGAGATCTGTGATTCTGAGTGTTGCAGAAGAATCGAGATCTGGAATTTCCCACTGGTGGCACAGTTTAAGGAAGAAACTTCTGGGTTAGGGAAGCTTCTTCCCTACAGGCCTTTGTTCAGGGGAAGGCATCACCTTCCATGTTTTCCTGGGAATGTTTGTCAGTCAGACTCTGATGTTTGTCTGTCCATACCTTGATATCTGATTCATTTGTGTCCAGGAAGTCTAGAAAAGAGTTGGACTCTACTAGGAGGACGTTTCCTCTCAACACTAGACCCAGCCTTGCATCTCAAGGTAGCCACACAAATAGTTTCCGACTGAATTATTTTTATCCCATAAGAACTTCAGAATAGCCATGTAATAGAGCGATCAAGGAGGCAGTGCTACCAGAGACACCAGCAGACTTTCTGTTCCACTCTGGGGAGTGGAGACAGCATGCAACACCGCGTAATGTCTATTAGTGATGGATTTTCTTTTAATGAAGGATCATTTTTGGTGTTAGAGATGTAGCATCTATTGTGAATCTCAGGCAGACTAAATTGAGAGAGGGGGCTCAGAAAGATTTTTTCTACACTAACTCTATTCCTACTAGCCCGTGGGAAGAAAGCTATGCTCCCGGAAAGTCTCACACATGCACTACGCACCACAGGCTATATTCACTTGCACCTCCCCCCAATAACCTCTTCTTTGCTATCCCTTTTTAGAAAAATCTGGTGGCTTACTCTGCCCCCCGTACTACTCCCCCTGCCCTCCATTCCTCTTGAGGCTCTGCTCCTTCACTTGTCTGCTGTCTGTTCACTCCTCCAAAATTCCCACTCCCCAGAGCAAGTGGCTTTTCCCTGACCTGTGACTATAAATATACATGCATCTTGCATGCATGCAAGTGTCAGTAATAACTGCTGGAGTTGTAATCATTGCTGAGATTGTGATACTACATTTCTCAGAGTTCTTCTGCCCCCACCTCTTCTAATACCAGAAGGTTTTCAGATCCCATGATAACGTCTCGTCTCTTCTCCAGCAATATCGACTTCTTGTCTAGCTAACAACCTTTCTGGTATCAAGAATGTTTTCTCACAGTATATGCAAAACAAAATAACATTTGAAGAACAAACATGACAGTGATTGAAACCTCTTTCTCTCTTTTTATGATGTGCTATTCTTGGCTTCAGCTCTTTCTATTTCAGTTTAAGTTGACCTTGGAATTGGGAGAAGCCCCATGACACAGTTCTCTTCTACAAGTATTTTCCTAAAATGCTTTAAGATCAGCCCTTGCTGGTCATTCCCTATGCAGTCCTTTGAATACAAGCATTAAGTAGTACTTTCATAGAGCCCAAAACTGTGAAGTGCAAGACAGTGGGAATAAGAAGGGTGCTCAACACCCAGCAGGATCAGATCTATATTAAATACTCTACTGCAGGGGTAGGCAACCTATGGCACATGTGCCGAAGGCGGCACATGAGCTCATTTTCAGTTGCGCTCACACTGCCTGGGTCCTGGCCGCTGGTCCAGGGAGCTCTGCATTTTAATTTAATTTTAAATTAAGCTTCTTAAACACTTTAAAAACCTTATTTACTTTGCATACAACACTAGTTTAGTTACATATTATAGACTTATAGAAAGAGACCTTCTAAAAAATTTGTTACTGGCACGCGAAACCTTAAATTAGAGTGAATAAATGAAGACTTGGCACAGCACTTCTGAAAGGTTGCTGACTGCTGCTCTACTGCATAGTTGGTCTGTTGTGTATTTGTCTGATTTTTTGTGGGTGTTTTCTACCTTGATTCAGCTAGTCCGACTGAATATTCAGATTATGACCAGTCAGAAAATTCTGATCTAGAGTCAGAATGTTTGCTTTATTTAAACCATATCGATAAAACGCTAAATATCCCTGACATGCATAGTACAGTATTTCATGTTTATAGACACATCTTTCTGGATCCCAAATAGACCATGCATACCCTGGAAAACTGCTTCTGATGAAAGCCATACTTTTGTCTAAAGATTAGGAAAACAGCTTGACATGTATTTCAATGTAGGAGACTACATCTGCTTAAGAAAATAACATTCTAATACACAGATTTATTTGAAATAATACCAGCAATGAACTGCAAACTCTAAGGACCTTCTTCTATACAAGTCAATAGAAATTTTGCAACTGACTTATTGGGAGTGGGCTTAACGATAACTGACATCAAAAACATCCATATTCTGTTAAGCATTCTTATGTCAATTTGATGCAACGGATTCTTTGTGGCTGGGGGTGAGGAGCACTAGCCTGACTTAAATATCCATGGCTTGCTGAATTTTCTTTCTTATTTTATATTTGGGGTGATATTACTCCATTTTTCTCAGCTCCCAACTGAAGATTATTGGACAGGAATGGAGGGACAGGATTTGATGTACTCAGCCCTGCTGTCCTCTGTATTCCATCTTATTCATATAACACCAATCACTGTAGTGAATAGGTGCTGTCCTGGACTCTTCCATTCTTTTGGCGCATGTGTAATAATGGCTGTCTTCATTGGTTGCCCCTTTGAAGGAAAGTGGTCTCTGAATTGCAGCATTTCCAATGGAGTAGAGACAGAGGGTTTCATCTGCCTTAGGTTGTTCAAATATTCACAGGCAGCAAGAGGCAGAGGGTCCACTTTCAATGTGGGGAGGATTTAATAACATCCTTACCTAAGCCCCTTTGCCAGAGAATCTATGAAAAATGGGAAGCACTCCAGCTCTTCAGGAGATGAACTTTCCCAGACAATAAGTCTAGAACACTACAAAGTACCAAAGAGCGTCAGTACAGTTTTGGATGTCACAACAGGAAAACCTGGGCTGGGGTTAGCCAGTGAATTGTAATGCTATAGTTTCTCTGCAGGATTTAATATAGGAGTTGTGTACTGTTCCTAATTTTTGTTTTAAACATGCATCATAGCTCCAAAACATTTTACCTTATTTTACAAAAAGTTGTACTTCAGTATGTAGCAGAGCTGATAGGGCTGAGGGCAAACAACTTGGGTTCTTTTCCTGACTTCATACATCATGCCTCTGTTAATCTTTTAATATTTTAACATTGAAACTTTAGTTGTATCTCATGCTAACTGCTTTGTGTGTATGGAATAACAGGAAGGTGTAGACAATACAAAGTCTTTTCTGGTCTCTGGACCAGATTCTGCTTTCGCTTAGAGTAAAACTGGAAGTCAGTGGAGTCACACTATGTGAAACTGGTGGAAGTCAGAGGAGAATCAGGGCCTTTGATTTTCCACATGTGAATTGAACAAAAGAAAGTGCCCACGTAGTTTGAATAGCCCTCTGAGGCTAGGTAACAGAGAAGCCTGATACAAGCCGCTGATGTAAACAGTCTCTCTACATAACTTGTTGTCAGTTTCTTACACATACAGTGGTTGGTTTATAACCAGTCTTTGCAGAAGGATTTTTCTCACTCTAAAGCCCTGAGTCTTGACTGAGAGATGCCTCCAAATGGCTGAGGGCAAAGAAGGAAGTCAGTGGATTTGCTAATTTCTTTTGAGCCTATGGAAAGTGCTGATTGCTTGGGATACTCAACTGCATTCTTGAGAATACACCACAGTATACCTTCAATAGAGTATCTTAAATTATGGGAGACTGGTAACGTCTTTTGTGCCATAAAGTTTCTCTCTCAAGTTTGTAGGCTGATCTGGGATTAGAAATGTAGGCTGGTGTTTCAGCGCACTCGCTCGCTCTCTCTCTCTCACTCACTCACTCTCACACTCTGTTTTTAAAAATACAGAAGCATTAAGCAGCTGTGATAAATATAAACAAGAAGGATAAAGAGGCGTCAGGAGGATTGGCTTCGGCAGAAAGAGACAATAACACATAACTAATGGATGTGCCTAGATTTGGTGAAGTTATAACTGAAGGCTGAATTGCTTAGCACATTTGACAATGGACAATAAACTTACCCCAGTTAATATAGAATAGAATCAGTAAGGAAGGGGAAACATACTTCATAAGCAGTAATGATGCAGACACGAGCACCAACATTGAATGGAATACATAAATATAAAACTTGGAGAAAGCAACAAAAGATTTTATGTGTACCCAGATGTATTCACACAGTAGCACTACATGCTTCTAGTTTCAAAGGCCTTTAATAATAAACACCTTCACAATGCAACTGTTGTAAAATTCAAATTCTGGAGAACTGAATGTGATTTTTGTGTGTGTTAATGACAGGACATAGGATTTCCCATCTTGTCTGAAAAATTTCTAAACTCTTCTAGGGCACTGAATCTTTGAGAGTTTGACTTTGATACAGATGTGGTGTTTGCACTTAAGTTGCATTTCTGTTTTGAAAAGTGACACTAAAAATGTCTGTCTCTTAATTTCTATATAAAATGTGCTTAGTTTACAACTGACGGTATTTCCCCTAACTTCCAAACCCTCAAGTTCACCGTGGGCTCTTTCCTTCTCACACATCATTACCAGTAATTAAAGACTCTCAAGTTATGCCCTCAGTGACACCTGTACAAACCTACTGCCTTCAGTAGGCTTGGCTTGCACAGGTGTAAATGATTGGCGCTGAGTTGCAATGCAGTAAAAAAAAAAAAAATTCTGTTAATGATTCAAAGAACTGAAGGAATAGAATCCAACTCTCTCCGTCTTAGAATCATTAGAAGGGACCACAAAGGTCATCTAGTCTAACTCCCTGCCAAAATGCAGGATTTGTTGTGTCTAAACCATGGAGGACAGATGGCTATCCAGCCTCATTTTGACAAGCCCCAGTGAAGATGCTTCCACAACCTCCCTAGGCAGTCTGTTCCATTATCTTACTGTTCTTACAGTTGGGAAGTTTTTCCTGAGATTTAATCTAAACCTGCTGTGCTGTAGTTTGAACCCATTGCCTCTTGTCCTGCCCTCTGTGGCAAAAGAGAACAGCTTTTCTGTCTTTTTTTGTGGCAGCCTTTCAAGTATTTGGAGACTGCTATCATATCACCCCTTAAACTCCTCTTTCCCAAACTAAACATACCCAGTTCCTTCAGCCTTTGCTCTTATGGCTTGTATTACATCCCTCTGATCATCTTTGTTGGCCGCCGCTAGATTCTTTCCAGTTTCTCTACATCCTTTCTATACATTGGTGACCAAAATTGGACACAGTACTCCAGCTGAGGCCTAACCAGTGCCAAGTAGAGGTACTATTACTCCTGTGACTTACATGCTATGCCTCTGTTAATGCAACCTAAAATTGCATAGTTGGTTGTTTTTTGTTTTTTTGTTTTTTTCCAACAGCATTGCATTGCTGGCTCATGTTGAGGTTGTGGTCCACCACAACTTGGATTCTTCTCAGCAGTGCTGCTGCCGAAACAGTTATCCCCCATGCTGTATTTGTGCCTTTGGTTTCTCTTCCCTAAGTGTCAGACCTTACATTTGTCTTTGTTGAATTTTATTTTGTTGTCTATAGTTCAGTTCTTCAATTTATCAAGATCCCTCTGAATTTTACTTCTATCCTTAAAAGTATTGGATCTCCTCTCCTCCCCCCAGCTTTGTGTCATCTGCAAACTTGATGAGTGTGCTCCCTCTTCCTACATCCAGCTCATTAATAAAGATGTTAAACAACACTGGACCCAGAACAGATCCCTGTGGAACCCCACTTGAAACCTCCCTCCAATCCGACATCATTCCTTAATAGTTACGTTTTGTTTGTAGTTTTTTAACCAATTATGTGTCCATAAGATGGTAGTTTTGTCGAGCCCACATTTCTCCATCTTACTTATCAGAATGTCATGTGAGACTGTGTCAAAAGCCTTGCTGAAGTCCAGGTATAATACAGTAACTCCTCATTTAATGTTGTCCCACTTAACGTTGTTTCAGTGTTACGTCTCTGCTCAGTTAGGGAACATGCTCGTTTAAAGTTGTTCAGTGCTCCCTTATAACATCGTTTGGCTGCCTGCTTGTAAGATTCTGTGGAAGAGCAGCGACTTTACAAGGGAGCATTGCACAAGTTCCACTTCTCTTTCTCATCTCCCTCCCTCCCTCCCTCCCAGGGCTTCCCCTATCGCCAAACAGCTGTTTGGCGGTGCTTAGGAGTTTCTGGAAGGGAGGGGCAGGAGCAGGGAAGTGCCATGTCTCCACCCCTCCCTCCCAGAAAATCCTAAATGCAAAGTGCTGGGAGGGAGGGGGAGGAGGAGGAGCAGGGAAGCCCTGCATCTCCTCTCCTCCCTCACCCTCCCAGAAAATCCTAAATGCAAAGTGCTGGGAGGGAGGGGGAGGAGGAGGAGCAGGGAAGCCCTGCATCTCCTCTCCTCCCTCACCCTCCCAGAAAATCCTAAATGCAAAGTGCTGGGAGGGAGGGGGAGGAGGAGGAGCAGGGAAGCCCTGCATCTCCTCTCCTCCCTCACCCTCCCAGAAAATCCTAAACACCACCAAATAGCTGTTTAGAGGTGCTTAGGATTTTCTGGGAGGGAGAGGAAGGAGTGGAGACGTGGGATTTCCCTGCTCCTCCCCCTCCCTCCCAGCAGTTTGTGCTTAGGACTTTCTGGGAGGGAGGGGGAGGAGCGGAGAAGAGCTGCGTCTCTGCTCCTCCCCCTCCCCAAAAGTCCTAAGCGCCGCCAAACAGCTGGGGGGAGGGATGTGGCATGCTCTGGAGAGGAGGTGGAGTGGGGGTGGGAAGAAGTGGGCCTGTAGTGGAGTGGGGACAGGAAGAGGTGGGCCTGAAGCATTCTCGGCAAAATCTGAGCCTGTTCTTGGGGGAAGCTGCTGCTGCAGCAAAGGTGCTTCTTAGCATCCTTGCCTGCAGCGGGCTTTGCCTGTGTGGGGTAAGCCAGGGGCAGTTCTGTACAGTATAATGCCTTTTGTCTGCCCCCCAAAATTTCCTTGGAACCTAACCCCCCACATTTACATTAAATCTTATGGGACAATTGGATTTGTTTAACATTGTTTCACTTAAAGTTGCATTTTTCGGGAACACAACTACAACGTTAAGTGAGGAGTTACTGTATGTCTACTGCATTCCCCTATCCACGAAATCAGTTACTCTGTCAAAAAAGAAAATCAAACTGCTTTGGCATGATTTGTTCTTGGTAAATCCTTGCTGGCTGCTAGTGATTACTCCTTCATCCTCCAGGCAACTGCAGATTGAATGTTTTATACATTGCTCTAGTACAGACGTGGGCAACTATGGCCCGCAGGACCATCCTGCCTGGTCCCTGAGCTCCTGGCCGGGGAGCCTAGTCCCTGGCCCCTCCCCCGCTGTTTCCTCTCCCCACAGCCACACTGCCGCATGGGCCGCACTCTGGCCCGCTGCTCCCGCTGGGCAGCATGGGAAGTGCAGCTGGCTCTGGCTGGGTGTCGCGGCTGCGAGCTCCTGCTGCTGGTAAGGGAGTGGGGGTGTTAGGTAAGGGAGCAGAAGGTCCTAGGGGGCAGTCAAGGAGGAGGGGGCAGTTGGATGGGATGGAGGTTCTGGGGTGGTGGTCAGGGGGTGGGGAACAGAAAGAGTTGGGAGTGGGAGTCCTGGGGGACCTCTCATGGGCCAGGGATGTGGACAGGGGTTGGGAGAGCAATCGGGACAGGGAGCAGGGGGAGTTAGATATGGGGGTGGATCCTGGGGGACACTTAGGGGCAGGGGGTCCTGGGAGAGGGTGGTCAGGGGATGAGGCACAGAGGGCAGTTGAATAAGGGGTGGGAGTCCTGGGTGGGCTGTCGGGGGTGGGGGTGTAGATAGGGGTGGGGCAGTCAGGGGACAAGGAGCAGGGGGGTTGGATAGAGGGTGGGGGTCCCGGGAGGGGGTGATCAGGGGACAAGGTGCAGGGGGTTTGGATAGGGGACGGGGTTTCTGAGGGAGGCAATCGGGGTCAGGAAGTGGGAGGGGCAGATGGGGGTGGGGGCCAGGCGGTTGGGGAGGCACAGCCTTACCTACCTGGCCCTCCATACAGGTGCGCAACCCTGATGTGGCCCTTGGGCCAAAAAGTTTGCCCACCCCTGCTCTAGTAGCTTCCCAGATGTTGAAGTCAGGATGACTGGTCCATAGTTTCCCTCTTTAGTTCTCTGTTGGTTGGTTCTGCAGGGCTACGAGGAATAATTAGCAGTTAACTCTTGCAGTTAACTTTAGCTACCAAAGTTAGCAGATCTAATTCTGAATACATCCAGGATGCAGATCCATTTTGAAAGAAGATACCATTTCTACACAGTCACTTTTCAAAGTAGATCCACATTTCAGGGGAAATCAATTGCAGAGTAATATTTAGGGTAATAATTAGGAAAATCTCTCAGCTGATGGCTTTAAAATAACTTCCTAAAAAATATACAGCCAGAGAGAACTCTGCAGTTTACATTCTTGAGTAGAGTCTAAAATTTGTGTAGGGAGACAGCTCGTATATAAGAATTAAATACAAGACTGAACTTAATCCCCAAGCTTTACATTCCAGACTTGTCCTTAGACTTGTATGTCTTAAGGAAACAGGGCTTACTTCTGAGACCCTTTTTTTTAGCTTGATGTCTTGGATATTCATTTATTAGAATGCACTGCCTAGAGATTCTGATGACATCCTATTGCCTGGCAGTGAGAAAAATGGTTTAAATAGGAAGGGTGTGCAATAAAGCTCAATTACTCTATTTGAACACCTAAATAGAACTGTTGTTATCAGTGATGATATCAGATTGAGGACAATTGCACATCCTAATAAATGCACCAAGATAATGTTTCTGTGAGAACCTTGACTTTTGAATTTCCTGACTTCTGTACGTGTTCAATTCCGAACCTTAATTGATGTTGTCTTTTCAATCAATTCCTCTGTATGGAGAGGAGAGAATCCATAATGGCTGCTTCTCTGGATTATGCAGTTGTTCCCTGTGTAATTTAGAAATCTCTTTGGTCTATGTTTTGCTGTGTTTTATCATCCAACAGATGTTTGAGCGTCCTGTGAGACCTTCTGGTTTCATTTTTAGGGCATGTCTTCACGGGGAAATCAGTGCGCAAGGCTAGGCAATCGCACTAGTTACTCGACACTAACTCACTGTGTGGCTACTCCAACTGCAAGCTAACAGTGCCTGCAGGTGGTTTAGCTTAGTACACTTCCACCATTTTAGCTGTTTCCATCTTTCAAAAATTTTAGTCTTATATCTCTCCCCGAGTCTTAGTCATCACTTAACCAAGTTACACACATTCAGCTCTTTTAATCTTTCCCCATATGTCTTCTCTGAACTTCCTCCACATTTTCATTCTTTTCTGGTACTTTTTTCTGACATCCTTTATATACTCTGTGTGGCATATAAAAAGACAATAGTACTGTGATTCCCAAAACTAAATGCAATCTTTCAGGTGCAGAGAGGGGGACTTCTGTCTCCCTGATCTTCCATGCCTTTGCATATGCACTGGACATTTTTGGGAACTATTCCCATCCAAACTCATGTCTATTTCATTGTCCATATCATCCCTTAAGCTCTTTGTTCATTACCTTTTCCCAAGTTTCACCCTTCTGTTGAGTATTTCTATTTTGGATTATTGTTCCACAGCTATATTAGCTGGAATTTTTCCTACTTGAATCTAATTTTCTTATTTCCTCACTGTGCTACTAATCTCTGTAGGCCCCTTTGAATTGTATCTGAGTTTTCACTTGTATTTTTAACTATTTCCAATTTGTCATATATGAATTTCATTAACATGATGTTTATGGACTGTTCTAGATCATTAATGACAATATGAAATAAGACCAGTCCTTAACACTGATCGATATTTTACCCTACGAGACTCCTCAACAGAAATTGATCCATTGCCATTTATCATCCTTTGTTTAGTCATTAAGCAATTTTCATCTTACTTGAATGCTCTTATGCAAACCAATTGGAATTGTTCAATTCAGATTTTGAGAGACGCAGTATCAGATGTTTTACTAAAATCCAAATACAGTATATTACGTCCGCTGAGTTCTCCTTGTTCACTTTAAGCCCCAGCTCTGCAAAGTATTCTCCATTACAGGACTTCCCTTATGTCGGATCTTTTCTTGTGTTATGCTTTTCATATAAGAGCTCTATACAGATTATATCTACCTATATCAGTGCTGGGCAACCTGTTTGTTTACATTTGCACAGCCACCCGCAGCTCCCAGTGGCTGCGGTTTGCCATTCCCAACCAATGGGAGTTGCAGGAAGCTGTGGCAGGAGTCGTCATAATTCCTATCCATTAAAGTAAACTTCCATATAGCTACTGTTTCCAATCAGATGAGTTTATGAAGTTGTAAGGCGAGAACAGTATTGTACTTTTAATTCAGACAAGTAGTACTCACAGCGGTCATAGCATTCATTACCAAAGTTAATTCAGGAAATATTCTTTTGTCGGGCATCAAAGTCAATTCTGTAGGAGCACTGGCAGACTCAGGAAAGAGAAGTCATTGCACTGAGGTCTGCTGAAGGCAACCCCATGGCCATCAATACATAAATTCATCCCATTTTATTTATTCTCATTCAGCTTTAGCCATTGCCATTTTTTCAGCAAAAGTATTCTCCATGTTTCAGGGCCCTGAGAAGATGATTCTTCATTTTGCTCCTCTGTATTTAAATGATGAGTCTGCTTTCTAGCCTGGAGGCACACTGCTATGAAAATTCCTATTGTAACGGATATGTGGACCTTATCATGAGAAAGAATAGGAAAATATTATATGTGATAACCTGAAATTTTCTTTTTTATGAGTAATAAGGTCCACAGATCCAGCGCACCATGGAGACAAATGATCAGCCAGAACAGAAATAGAAACTGACATCTAAAGCTTCTGGTATATTTCATTAGGGGAGATTATCCCTATTCTCTGCAGAGGCAGAAACTGTGGTGCTTTAAAAAAAAAAAAAGTATAGTTAACACAATATATAATTTAGGAAAGAAGAATGGAATTATGCTGGTTGTGAAACTGACTGAACTAGAGGAAACTTCAAGAGGGGGAACATTCCCTTGCTGCCAAGCGTAGTAGGAAGAGAGTCTGAGATATAAGTCCTTGTATCAGAGACCTGGTATGACACCTGAGCTAAAGTAGTGGGTAAGCTTTGGTGATATAAAGCAAATTTAGCAGAAGTCAGGCTGTGAGCAAATGTCAGGCTCTGCCTGCTTGCAAGTTCACAGAACTTGGCAAGAACAGGGCTGATATTGCAGAAACACGCATTCCTAAGAAGTGCTAGGCACAGAGCACTCATGCAAACACATTCCAGAAGAGTGGTATCAGAACATCCCAATATCAAGGATGGTACAAAAACATTTCCCAAGCATAACAGAAACACACTGACCCCTCCTAAAAGATAAGATCAGGATGACAGTGTGATGAATAAAGATGTTTTAATTGAACCAATATTTACAAGGAAATGGGTAATAGCCATGTCAGGGGGCAGTAATTAGCTATGTCAGGGGGGCAGTACGTAACTTGTTTGTATCAGGGTATAAAGAGGTATCTCTGAAAGAGTATCTTGATCCAGCCGAGGGGGGAATGGAAAGTCTTGCCACGCACTGAGCTGACACAGGCATACATGTCTTAGTATCCTTGTAGAGTCTATCAGGTGCTATTACCATGCTGTGTCAACAATAAACCTGGCCTGGTGCCTTCATACCTTAATGAATCTTGTGGTCATTAGGCGGTTCGCTCAAGGTCTGCTATGCCAGCTGTCTGTGCAGAGCTGGGGCAGCACACAGGGAGAAAACACGCACACAGCCAAGCATCTAACCACACCAGTGACTGGCAGGTCTGGTTCTGCCTCCAAGCTGGCTATACTACTTAGTGCAGGGGTAGGCAACCTATGGCACGCATGCCAAATGCGGCATGCGAGCTGATTTTCAGTGGCGCTCACACTGCCTGGGTCCTGGCCATCGGTTCAGAGGCTCTGCATTTTAACTGAATTTTAAATGAAGCTTCTTAAACATTTTAAAAACCTTATTTACTTTACATACAACAATAGTTTAATTATATATTATAGACTTATAGAAAGAGACCTTCTAAAAACATTAAAATGTATTACTGGCAATCGAAACCTTAAATTAGAGTGAATAAATGAAGACTTGGCACACCACTTCTGAAAGGTTGCCGAACCCTGACTTAGCGTAATAGAGCTGTGAACTTTATTACTTAAAGAAAGGAAATTTTCAGGTAAACATAAATAAATTCCCACAACCTGCATCCTTAATTACCACCTGTAGCTCACCTTCTTTATTTCCCAACTTTCTTGCCTGTGTGTGTGGACATTTAGGATACATTAATTCTTGTGCTTTTTTTGCACAATAGCCTGTATTATGCTCTCACCAAAGGAGTTAATGCATGTGACTATGTGAAGATCCCTTCTTCTGGTGGTGGACTTTCCAATTGGGAAAACCAGTACTTTTATAACAAAGGTAATATTGAACTAATACTGTATTACACACATCATCACAGTTAAAACAGAACATAGCACAATACTTTTTAATTAAAGGCATCCAGTACTGCCTTGAATTGATTGTCATGTGAGTTTCATTCCCAACTAAGCACCTGATCCAAAACATACTGAAGTCAATGGGTCTCTTCTCATTGATATAAATGAGCTTTGGATCAGGCCCCAAACTGATACAGAGAAACTATCCATCTTATTTTGCAAGTCTCTGAATGGTGGAAAAGAGCAATCCTTGGCATTACGTCTCTAGCCTTACTATCCATGATCCTACCGCCGTAAGAAAATTGTAAGCTAGTTAAGAGATCAAAACGGAAAAGATGAGAGAAAAGAGGATAGATAAAAAGACACACCATGGTAACTGTACTGAGACAATAGCACAAGGGGTCACAAGGTTGGATGGGTTACCCAGCTGCCAATCAACTCAGAAGTGTGGAGTGGCTCCACCAAAAAAAAAAAAGGGGGGAAATCCGCTGTATTATCTTTGGTCTGTGAGTATGCCAGATTTGTTGAGCTACAAGGTAGGTGAGATAATATCTTCTGCTTGACCAACTTCTCTTCCACGGAGCTGTTCTTCAGGTCTAGGAAAGGTAATCAGAGTGCCACAGCTAAACACAAGGTAGAACAGATTCCTAAGCAATTCAGAGTTATCCCATGTTGCAAGAAATCATTCAAAATAGTGGTCAGTTAACACTTCTGTAATCATAGGATAAAGGAGATTTAGGCCTTGTCTATACTACAGGGTTTTGTTGATGCAAGTTACACCAATGTACACCCAGCACTAATTAAACCGCTATTGCATATCCACGCTGTTCTCCTTGTGTCAGTGGAGCACATCCACGCTAGCAGCACTTGCATCGACACAGAGAGCAGGACACCTCCCTCCCCACCCCGCAGTACTCCAGGCAGGAGCGTGTTTGCTACCAGGAGCCGGCATGCTGAATTGGGCAGTACTTATGTGAGCTCTCCACACTGAGCAGTTTCAAAATTTCCTGGGGCTTTGAAAGGAGAGGAGTGAATGCTTTTGTAGCTGGATGCAGTGTAGTGGAGTTCAAAACAATGAGCAGAGAGGTCACAGTGGGCATTGTGGGATACCTCCTGGAGGCCAGTTATGGTGACATAACAAACACAGTGTCTACAGTGAGACTTTGTCAATCTGTCTTTGCCACTAAAAGCTCTGTGTCTCTTGTCGAGGTGGTTTTATTTTGTTGGCAAAGCAAGAGAGTTTTGTCGGCAGTGGGAGTGTTATAGTGTGTACACCTCCACTGTTTTGTTGACAAAAGCTGTCTTTTGCCAACAAAACTAGAGTGTAGACAAGGCCTCAGATTTTTTGAGCTAAGAGAAAGTTCCCCTGGTGCTAATGTTCTGGCTTGTTTAAAGACCTTCTAACAAGCCCAGCCAATTCAAAAATCAGGAGTTTGGTATGGCATCTGCTTGAATGGAGGGTTATCAAATCCAAAAAGTCTCTCCTTATCACTGAAGGTCTCCTGAGCAGATTACCTGCAGTGACCTCCATTTCTACTTTTCTGCCTGTCAATTCATTCTTGATTTTGCTTCCTCTCCCTTCACCTTGGTCCTTCCCGTGTGGACTATAGGTGGGGAATTCCTGTCATTTTTCAGAATATCATCTGTACTACCCATAGATCTCCTGTTCCAGAAAGTGGAGTGTTCTCTGTATCTGAGCCAGGACATGTTCTCCAATATGAAATTACAAATCAAGATCGTTTGTCTCTCCTCTTTGTCTCTAGTGGCTTTCTCTCGGTATTTGCTTGCTGTACTTGGATGTTCTTACATCTGTCCTAAGCCGCCTCTTAGAGTCCCTGTATTTCTTCAGTGGTAAAATATCTGATATCAAGAGTAAATAACTCTCTTCCTTTCTTGTTGCAGCATTTTTCCATGTTCACTTTTTCTGCATATCTGTTCATTATGTGGTTTCAGCCCTTTTCTCCAGGCATTGCCTACTTTAGTCAGCTATCCGATTCAGATACCCTAATATTTCTCGGTGACTTCAGATGCTTCTGGAATCTCACTGGCTCAAGTTCAGGAAAAGAAATCAGTTATGTTTTTTTTTTTTGCAGATATGTCCCTTTTTGTTCTTCATGTAGCAAACGGAATATGAGGTAGCTTCTGCTTCAGGTATCCTTGGTTCCTTTGGTTGTCACTGTTGTTTCGTCTAATGACGCCTTATTCTGCTAGTAAAATTTACCAGGTATTAGCTTCCTACTTTCCCTTCCTCATCACTTGTTTGCTGCTCAGTAGCTTTGCCTGACCTTTGGTGGGTTATCTTGCTCCAGGAAGTATGAAACATCATTATCTTTATCTTAGCCTGCAAAACAACACATGCCATTAGTGGTAATGAAATTATCGAGCCGCTTTAGTAAATTACAGCCACAATATTTTACTTTCCTAACCTCCTGTGGCAAAGAGTTCCTCAAATTACCTATATGCTGCATGAAGCAAAATGTACTGTGCATTAATTGTCAAGTGTCCACTTCTTTTCATTGTGGGATAAGGTGAAAAAAGATGGGCCGATCAGTTTTCACTCTGACCTTCATAGTTGTGAATATTTCATTCATATCCTCTTCAATAATGCCTTCTAGGCTAGATAATCCTGTACAGAATCTCCCTTCATATAGTATGTCAGTTTTGGAATACCTCTGGCCATCTGTGTTGTCCTTCTCTTGGTTTTTTAATCTTTACCGTATCTTGTTTAAAGTAAGGTGACTAAATATGGACAGAGTGCTCCATTGTTGAATATCATACCTATATTATTTTCTGTATTTTCTTTCCCTTGTTTAATGCAGCCAGATAACCTGTTTGCTTCTTTGAATGATGCTTCTGCTTAGAAGGCCTCTTCTTTGAGTTTATACATGAGAGTTCTTGCGTTTTCTCAAAGACACCACAAGATCAGAGCCCGTTTTCTTACATATGACTCTAGTAAGATTTCCTGTAGAATACTGTATTTCTTTCAGGTCACCACAATATCATATGTATGTTGACATTTTGGAGAGAATTTATGAGAAAGATAGCAAAATGATTCTGAGTTTTTAGTGTAGCTTGAGCAAATGATGATGAAAGTGCAAGGGTATGAATGTGTAAAATAATACTTTTATAATGGTATTTGTAGAATATAAACCCCAAGGGGGGAGAGAACTTTTTTAGGGTGAGGTAAGGAGTTATTATTTGGAATAATAAGAGGGAATTCAGCAGAAGTGCTTTTTAGATTAATATCAGCATGGAAAAATCCAATGCGGTTTATTAGACTATAGAATAATATCCATGGGCAAAATGGTGGAAGCACCATCACTTGAGTTACTTACGGCAGAGCAAAAGCATAGGAAAATATAGTGAACAATCCTATAGCCGCAGAGGGATGGAGAAGATGACTCAGTACATATTTTCTATCTTTAATTTAGAATCATAGAAGTGTAGGGCTGGAAGGAACCTCGAGAGGTCAACTAGTTCAGTCCCCTGCACTCAAGGCAGGACTAACTAATAAGTAGACCATTCCTGCCAGGTGTTTGTCTAACCTGTTCTTAAAAACCTCCAGTGATGGAGATTCAACAACCTCCCTAGGCAATTTATTCCAGTGCTTAACTACCCTGACAGTTGGGAAGTTTTTCCTGATGTCCAACCTAAACCTCCCCTGCTGAAATTTAAGCCCATTACTTCTTGTCCTATCCTCAGACGTTAAGGAGAAAAAATTTTCATTCTCCTCCTTATAACAACATTTTATGTACTTGAAACTTGTTGTCATGTCCCCTCTCAGCCTTCTCTTCTCCATATCAAACTATTTTTTTTTTCAATCTTTCCTCGTAGATAAGGCTGCAATTTAGTTACAGAGGTCGTGGAATCCGTGACGTCCAAAGACCTCCATGGCTTCAGCCAGCACCAGTTGGGAATGGTAGGGTCCCTGTTATTCCTGGCTGCTGCAGGCAGCGTAGGGCACCCCTGCCACTCCCCTCTGCTGTGGGCTGCATGGGCACCGCTGCCACTCCCTTCAACTGCAGGCGGCAGGGGGAACTTCCAGAGCTGGCCGCCGTGGGTGACAGGGGGTCCGCCGCCACTCCCGGCCCGTGCGGATAGCAGGGGGAACTCTCAGAGCTGCTGGCCACACCCAGATGGCAGGGGAGAACCCCAGAGCTGCTGGCAGCTGCTGGTGACAGGAGGAAACCCTGCAGCTATAGGCCATTGAGAGGTGGGGGAGCCCCACAGCTCAGGGCCACCAGCAGAGGGGGCCCCTGGAGCTCCCAGCCACTCGCAGCTGCCCAGGCTCCCCATTTTGTCAGGGATATTTTTAGTAAAAGTCAAGGACAGGTCACGGGCTTTAGTGAATTTTTCATTATTGTCCATGACTTGTCCATGACTTATTAAAAATATCCATGACACAATGGTAGCCTTACTCATAGGTCATATTTTCCAGACCTTTAATCATTTTTGTTGCTTTCTCCAGTTTGACCTTATCTTTCCTGAAATGTGGCATCCAGAACCGGACACAATACGCCAGTTGAGGCCTTATCAGTGCAGAGTAGAGCAGAAGAATTACAAGTTATACACCCACCTTACAGTAGCTCCATTTAAGTTGTATTTCTCTAGTTTGTTTATGAGAAGGTCATGTGAGATAGTATGAGGCGGCTTACTGAAGTCAAGATGTACCACATCTGCAGCTTCTCCCCTATCCAAAAGCTTGTTACCCTGTCAAAGAAAGCCATTAGGTTGGTTTGATGTGATTTGTTCTTGACAAATCCATGATGACTGTTACTTGTAACCTTATTATCTTCTAGGTGTTTGCAAATTGCTTGAATATTTGCTCCATTATCTTTCCGGCTACTGAAGTTAGGCTGACTAGTCTGTAATTTCCCAGGTGGTCCTTGTTCCCCTTTTTATAGAGTGGCACTATATTTGCCCTATTCCATTCCCTCTGGAATCTTTCCCATCTTCCATGAGTGTTCGAAGATAATCGCTGATGGCTCAGATATCTCCTTGGTCAGCTGCTTCTTCTGTAATTCTGTTGTGGAAAAGGAAAGAGGATAGGATCCTCAATAGTAAATAGAAATAAAAGCATAACCTTTCCTCTTCTCCGTTTTTTTCTCCCTCTCTCTGTGTGATTGAGAGGTGTAAGTTTTGGAGGAAGCTATCTTATTCTCAAAATATGTAGTTTCAGATGGCTGGATTCTGCTCTCAATTACAGTGGTTTAAATCTGAAGTCAGTTGGTTTTGTGGGATTTACACCAATGCACTGAGAGCAGAATTTGGCCCAGGGTCTAAGGCTAGAACATAAATCTTCAGCATGAAGAATATGGATTTTCAGCAGGATAATTAATGATAGCAAAATTGAAAAGGTAGCAAAAATCTGAGCCATTTTGTAGAGAGAAAAATAAAGTTTAGTTTCCTTAAAAGTAAACCTAGGCACTTCTAATCAGTACAGAATATGCCACCTTGTGGCTGTTGTGGGATGTGTCATTTATTTCATCCTAAAATGTCTTTGGCCTTTCTGTCTGCTTTCTCTTTTTAGTCAAGCCAGATACTTATATTAAAGTGTAGGTTTGCACTGGGTTTTAAATATTACTCCTGTCATCTGATGTTCTTGTGTACTTTACAACTTCATTTTTTGGGTATTGAGTGTATAACAACATATTCAAACACAATACGTGATGGGAAATAAAAAGGCTGTGAAATAACAAGCTAAACTTAAGGACATTATCCTTTACATACAGGTTAGTCAACCTGTGAAATCAGCCACTCATGGTCATCAGGACAACTACATGGTTGATTTAAAAAGGCTGGCTAATTTTAACACTGCTACTAACATTTACAGCTGTAAAGCTACAAGCAGAGGGACCCATAATAAGATCACAAACTTTGGTGTGTAACATGATCACTGGCATGATCAGGAAGGAATTATCCACACTTACAAATTGCACAACTGGCCAGTTGGTTTTTCTTTCTCTGAGGCATCAGGTATTTGCCATTGCTAGAGGAGGGAATACCAGGCTTAGACGGAGCAGTTGTCTAGTCTAATATCACAACTCTTGTATTTTCCACTATGGAGGAATCCTCTCCCGGATGCTTCCATAATCTTTCCATTCAGCAATTGAGTCAAATTGCATTTCCATCGTGTATTCTGTTGGCCTGTCTTGAAATGGTACAGATATTTCACTAGTCTCTGGAGTCTTTATTTCAAACGCTAAATTTCAAATATCATCTGTTTCTTTTTGCCATAGTAATGTGCCGAATGGCAGCACAGATAGCTCATAGTAGGGTTGTGGGTGATGCTTTCTTGTTCCTGAAAGCAGGTGACTTACAGATTTTCAGCATTCATTACTGTGCGTGTCTGAGGCAATTGTCTGCCTCTTGTGGAAGTGGATGCACAGTCTTCCCAGCTGGAAGGTCGTATCTCTCTGACCACCACTTTGCGCCTCAGCCTTGGTTCTCCTGCTCCTCTCAGAACTACCTCCATTTTTGCACCCCTCTGGAATGCTTTTGGAAACAGTCTTGTGACTTTGCTGACAGCCTGCTCTTTAAGTTAGTTCTCTCTTTTCTCAGCTCTGTTGTCTTCCTTTCTAAACAACGATCTTATCCTGCCATATTGATTTGCTTGCCTCCAACCCCATCTACACAAATGTACTGTTTATCTTTGAGCCTTTCCTGGAACCCTCTTCCTAGCTTCAGGGCTGGATTAACTCTCTTGTGGGCCAAGGGCTATTAGATTTTGTGGCGCCCCTGTATACATTTTGTTTTAAATTAGGAAAAAGACTTGATCAGAATTATGGCATCGAGGCTATTAAGGCTATATTAAACTTTCCTTTTAATTAACATAAAGCCGCTCTGCGGTTACATTTCAATTTTAAAACATGTAGAATATAGTTAATTCAAAATAGCCTGCTTCTTACCTTAGAACAGCTGTTATATTAGTTTCTTCTGGGAGGGAGTTTGATAGCAGGAGGGGGCTCCAGACTGGGGCAGAGTCTTGGAGTGCAGGAGAGGGTGAGGGTTGTGGGCTCTGGGAGTGAGTTTGGTGCAGCAGGGGATTCTGACTTGGGGCAGGGGTTTGGGATGCAGGAGGGCATGTGAGGTGCAGGCTCCAGCTGGGAAGCGTTTACCACAGGCAGCTCCCAGCCGGTGGCGCAGCAGGGCTCGGGGCAGCCTGCCTGCATGCCGTGGCCCCACGCCACTCTCAGAAGTGGCCAGCTGCTGGCACGTCTCTACACGCCCCTGGAGGGAGAGGGGACAGTGTTTCTCCATGCGCTGCCTGCGTCGCCTCCCCTGGGGATGGTGCTGGGGACAGGGGCAGGGACCGCATCCCCCCCTTAGCCCAGGGCCCCGGGCTGCAGCCCCCAGCCCCTGCATTAATCTGGCCCTGCCTACCTGCCCCCACTGCTGAACTCACCTCTGCCCAAGATCTTAGTTTTTTTGAAAATAAAAATGTAACTGGCAGGAATGTCATTCCTCCTTCTCTGCTCTCTATCCTTCTCCTCTTCTACTCTCGTGCCTGATTCTGATGTCTTCCTTTGTCATCTGCTGTTTACCTAGTCCCTCATCTCATGCCCTCCTGCTAGCTATCCTCCTTCAGTATGTCCGATGCCCCTGTCATCTCCCCCGTCTTTCCAATTGCTCCTTTCCATTCATCTACAAGGACACTATGGGCTTGGCTACACTCAAAACTCCAAAGCGCTGCCACAGGAGCGCTCCCGCGGCAGCGCTTTGAAGTGCGAGTGTGGTCGCGGCGCCAGCGCTGGGAGAGAGCTCTCCCAGCACTGCAGGTACTCCACCTCCCCATGGGGATTAGCTTACAGCCTGGGAGCCGCACTCCCAGCGCTGGGGCACTGTTTACACTGGTGCTTTGCAGCGCTGTAACTTGCTGCGCTCAGGGGGGTGTTTTTTTCACACCCCTGAGCGAGAAGGTTGCAGCGCTGTAAAGCACCAGTGTAGCCAAGTCCTCTATCCCAGATTTGAAACAAACCTTCGCTCAGCCTCATGTGACTCTTCAGCTACTATCCTGTATTATGTCCCTCTCCTCCTTCATCTGTATGGTCTGTGAGTGTGCTTTCACTTCCATTGCCTAGATTTCCTCTCCTCCGACTCCTTCCTACATGCTTGCAGTTTCCATGACTCTGTGCTCTCCTTGTTCACTTCCTGCCACTGCTGCCATCTCCTCTGAAGGCTGCTTATTCTTCCTTCTACTCCAATCTGTTGGCTTCCCATAAGGTTTTGTCCTAAAGCCCATTCTCCTCTCTTCTTCAGTCCACCATGGGAGCCGTATCCGTTTCCATGGATTTAGCGATCTTCTCTGTGCTGAAGACTCCTAAATTTTCTGCCAGTCTCTGAAATATTTTTAAATGTTTAATGACAATGACTATTTCGGAGCCTAGTGCTGAATGTGGCTGTGTAGACACAGGCAGTAGGAGAGCCCTGCAGTGGTGACTGCAAACAAGCATCACACTTGCTTTTCATGTTGATTTCAATCCCCTGAAGAAAAGCTTCAGTGTTTACTATTTAAAAATTAAATATTTGGTTCTTTTCCATAATAAATAATTGACAGTACTTTCCACTGGGTCCCATGTTACTATTGGTTTACACTAAATCTCTTTTCAATAACATGGGCCCACCAAATCTTAGAAATGCCCATTGTAATTAAAAACTTGAATGCCTTTTGCACCCTGTGAACTTTCAGACTCCCGGCCTGAACAAGTGGTTGTAGTTCTCATCTAACAATCGGAGCAGCTGCAGAGATTCAAGGACAAAGCAGATGAGATCTTTACTGGAAGGGAGTTAGTGATTTTTATCGGCCCTATCACAGTATGGGAGGAGGAAATTTGTGCCTTACTTTACCCTCTTCTCTCTCATACTCTGAGCTTGCATTTCCCATGCTGCTGTGCCAGGAAAGGGGAGTGATGAAGCATTTTCAAAACTATTTTTTAGGAAACAGTTACCGTGGACGTTTATACAATGAGTCCAAATCACAACAGAACGCAAAAGCCAGCAGCACACTTGACAAAGTCAGTGCATACCTAGTGTAAGGAGTTTAAAATGTTTTCAGATCTCTGAAAGGGACACTCATTTAAAAAAGCTGCATTTTTCTGATGTAGCACCCTTTAAAACAATATGTCCTAAAATATTTTTAATTTGAAATGATTTTTTTCCTGCTCCCCTGCTGATGTTTAGAAGAGTCCTAAAGAAGTGAGGGACAGCAGCAACACCACCAAACTTGCTTGGGCCCATTCTTCCTCCCATTCTCTTCCTTTCTGTGCACACAATGGTCAACTGACTCTTCATCACTGGTTTGTTTAATACTTGCTGCTGGCGTTACCGACAGGCCCCATGTATGCAGAGCTGGGAGAAAAGTATGTGTTAGGATACACTCCACCCACCACAGCAGTGCATGAGAGGGATGATATTGTGCTGGTGCGTAAGATGAGATGTGCAACTGATCATCAGCAGAACAGTGGAACCTGACTACATATGAAGTGTGGTCAAACACACACAGAAGACAAAGTGAGAAAACCAGCGAAAAATACCCATACGTCTAGTAATAATACATTAAATAACCCTATTTTTCTCTCATCTCGTTAAGTTATAGCCATCTTAAGGGTAATACGTACGAATAGATTTAGAAAATCAGGTGGTTAGATGGGTTTCAATATTTAAACTACTTTACTTTGTCTAGTGTGTTTATACTACATTAATCACTAAGATATTTGAGCGCCAGCAATTCCGTGGATTCAGACTGCAAATGTAGCTTTACCTTGAATTAAGTGATTTTCCTCATGAACTTCTGTGTTTAAATGTGAAACATGTGTGAAGTCGATAAAAGGGGAGAGCATGCTGAGACCTGAGGACCTTTCTAAATAGTCCCCTGCAGACCCTCAGCATATCTTGAAACAGTTATTCCAGCTGAGCAAAAGGTTTTCTCTCTCTGGCTTGTGTTCTGCTCCTCCCTATGAACGGCATTTTCTCTCATCAGAAGAGGTCAAAACAGGGCTCCTCTGAAACCCCGAACGTTTGTTATTTCAGGAGTTACTTTCCTGCAGTCAGTAAGGTGGCAGATGCACAAAGAGCAACTTCCAGCTGAGCCTAGGCTCCTTATCCAGCAAAAGCACTTATACACGTTTAACTTCGAGCACATAGCTCATGCCATTGAAATCAATGGGTCTGTTCGCATGGCTAAAGTGAAGCATGTTCTTTTCTGCTGTGCTGGATCAGGGCCGGAATGCTCAGCACTTTGCAGGACTGAGCCCAAGCTTAGTTCAGAGTCCCAGTCTGAGTGCCAGCTGTTGCCCAGTGCAGGATGCACGTGGGCAATGAGGCTGGACACCGGATGAGGCTGAACTTGGGTAATTGCTGAAAAGTGCTCTGGTGTGTTGCTGTAGCTGACAGATAAACAGCAGCAAGTGCTAGCGCATCACTGGAATTAATGCTTTGTGGTTTCTCCTTCCTACAATTGTCATGGTTTGATAACTGCACAGTGCTTCTAGTTTGGGGTTCTCTTCAGTCCTGCTCCCACTGAAGTCAATGGGAAATTTAACTTTAATGTCAGTGAGAGCTAGCTGCATGAAGTTCTGCAGAAAACTGCCTGCAAATACAGTATTACCATTTTGTTTGGGCGTCCCACATTTTCACAGGTAGACATTTGGTACCAGGATGCAGGGACAGCCATTTTGAATCTGTGCTAAAATAACTTGTGACACCATGAGCTTCCTGAACATTTGGAGTTGGCTGCTGTCCCCTGACACACACAATGGGGGTGGAGTGACACATTTCCTGAACCTGATGCAAAATTGTTAAGAATGAAAACCAAAGGCTTATTAATTTTGTATTTACTTATTAACCTTGTATTTTCCTTGGCAATAGTCAGAGTCCTTCACTGGGACAGATTAATAGGATTTTGACCTCATAGGTCATCCATTTAGGAATCTGATTTTTGCCTCATAAACACGATGGGGTAGCAATGAGGTCACACAGGCCAAATCCTAGATCCAGCCTGAATAGTATGACCAAGCGCTGGGGCAGAAGGGTAGGGAAGAAATCCTTCCCTCAGGGCAGGGAATGATGATGATTGCAGTTGCCTCTGAGACCTTTCCTCTCCAGCTCATGGGAATAAAGATAGGGTGTGGATGCACAGACTCCATTCCTTGTGTGCTGCCACACGGGAGCCCCCATTGAATGGGGATCCATACATGAGCAGAGGGTATGTGCATCCCTATATCATTCCCTCAAATTCTGTTCTTCCCCTTGTGCATCAAAACTACACCTTCTTCCACTGTCTGGAGCCCCATTGCAGGGACAATGGTGGGATTGGCTCTTTAATTCTTAAAAAGAGTGAGCGAGAACCCTGCTGTATGTTTGTTTTGAGTGGTCACCTAGGGTAAGGCAGTTCTGCAGGTAAGAAATTGAATTTCACATTCTTTTAGCACCAAGCAATTAAGTGGTACGGCTGATCACTTAACTAGTTTAAAACCCACAAACTACTTTTCCGTTTGGAAACTGAAATATGCCCCTT
The DNA here is from genome assembly GCF_003597395.2 of Chelonoidis abingdonii. Classification (NCBI taxonomy): domain Eukaryota; kingdom Metazoa; phylum Chordata; order Testudines; family Testudinidae; genus Chelonoidis; species Chelonoidis abingdonii. Next base: position 142,430,066 of record NC_133769.1, on the reverse strand, counting down.
TTTTAATGTTGGCTTCTGCCTTTCTCTCTCTTTGCAGTTATGTGGCTGTGGACTGTTGGGCGTGGGAATATGGCTATCGGTGTCACAAGGAAACTTCGCCACGTTTTCTCCCAGCTTTCCATCGTTTTCGGCTGCCAACCTTGTCATTGCCATTGGTACAATCATCATGGTGACTGGCTTTTTGGGGTGTCTGGGTGCTATCAAGGAAAACAAGTGCCTCCTTTTAAGTGTAAGTCCCCTGTACTGGAAATAAAGTGTCAGTTTTAAATGTGGGTTATTAACCACTGGAACAATTTACCAAGAGTTTTGGTGCATTCTCCATCACTGGCAGTTTTTAAATTCTAAAATATATGCTCTAGAACAAACAGAAATATTTCTGAGGAAAGTCTGTGGCCTGTGTTATCATCTAGCCTGATCTCCTGTATCACAGTGGTCCGTTCTGGCCTTGGAATCTGTGACTCTCTGACTTGAAGATTTTTACCAGGGATACACACCCCTACTTCACTGCTTACTTTAAAAGTGACATGTATGGGAAAGAATGTATTGGGGAATAATGTTTCTATTGACTTTTAAAAACAATGTATGTAATTCTGTAGCACGTATTCTCTATTAAACTCTATAGGGTAATTTAAAAATCCTCCTCCTCTGGAATTGTGTAGTGATAGTTATATAGTGGAATAATACCACTGCTTGGTTTAATTCAAATATGTCACTATATTTATTTATTTTTATAAACATTTCCCCCTGTCTAGGTACTGCAATAAATTAAACATGAAATACAAACCAGGAACAATCCTCAGTGTACAGTTAAGCACAAAACAACTGCCAGGCAAGCCATTCATTCAGAAATTTCAACATTAGAAGAATTGTCCTGGAAGCATTAATGAAAACTACTCCAATAATCTACCATCAGTCTTTCCCCTTCCCCTTATCAAAGGCCAAGGAAAAACACTGTGCCTCAAAAGTTAACACTTCTGAACTCCACTGGGCCATGTAGGTTAATTATTCTGGACTCTTGGTTGGCCTAAACTGGCAAGTGAATTCTAGACTCCGTAGGACTCCAGCTTAGTTGCCTCTGCTGGTTGGAAGTCCAGTATCTTCATGTGAGGAGAAAGCCAGGTTCCAAGCCATTTAGGGGTTACTAAGTCCAAGGGGGCAGTGATGTTATCATATAAATGTGAAATTTTTTTATTAAAATAAAAAAGTTCTTTAATAAAATCTACCTATGTTCTTAACATCACTTCAGGTTATTAAAATTGGGGGAAACGTGCAGATATAATTTACTTTTCTCTGTTTATGCTGTTTCTTTATTTTTTGTGTTTCATTCAGCTTGGGCAGAGAAAACAGACTGGTTAATTTTACTCTCTAAGTCCCATACAGTTAGCCGCAGTGCTGCTGTTTGTGTTTCTGATGGTGTAGAGAAATGTTTCCTTTTTAAACAAATCCTCTCTGCTAAAATTAAAAAAAAACATGAAAATATTTTTCTTTTCATATTAGAATTCATTTGTAAAACGCAAAATCTAAATGTATTGCTAAAAACCATTTACCATTGTCTCTTTGTTTTGAAATTGCCTCAGAAGGTAATAACAAAGGGATTAAGGGCTTGTCTACACTGTCCCGCCATTTGGACAATGGGACATGAATAGTCACGTGCACTAAAGTGCTGCGTTATAACTACTCTGTGTGAACGCTGTGGGCGCAAGCTAAAATGTTCCTACTTCACGTTACTGTAGTCTTGTTTGAAGAGGACTTTGTTAACACAAACTAGAAACCTCTTACTTCGTGCCCACAGCATCTGTACAGGAGTGCCTTCACAGCCCTGTAGTCCAAACTGCCCTTAAAACCCTGGATGTGTCTGGTCTGCTGGTGCATATGAGACCTCTGTTGGTCATTAAAAGTAGTAACAAATACTGGAGCTCACACTTTGGGAAGCAATCAGAGGCTACGTCTTCACTACCCGTCATATCGGCGGGTAGCAATCGATTGCTCGGGGATCGATATATCGCGTCTCATCTAGATGTGATATATCGATCCCCGAACACGCTTATATCAATTCCGGAACTCCACCAAGCCGAGCGGAGTTGCAGAATCGACAGGGGGAGCCACGGACGTTGATCCCGTGCCGTGAGGACAGTGAGTAATTTGATTTTAGATACTTCGACTTCAGCTACGTTATTCACGTAGCTGAAGTTGCATATCTAAGATCGATTTTCCCCTGTAGTGTAGACCAGCCCAGAGTGAGTAAGTGTGTTCCCATGACTGAGCATGTTTAGATCCACCGTAGGGTATGTCTACATTGCTATCAGAAGTGTGAGTGCAGCCCACGTAGACATACCCGAGCTAGCTTTGATCTAGCTAGCTCAAATAAGAATATCAGTGAAGCCGCAGCAGCATAGACTAGCTGCTGAGGAACATACCGAGGCTGCTGTGGCTTTACTTCTATTATTATTCAAGCTAGCTAAATCAAAGCTAATTCAGGTGTGTCTACACATGCTGCAGTCACACTGATTCCAGTGTAGACATACCATAGATTTAAAAAGTGCTGAGATCCTTATTTGAAAAATATAATTTTTGCAAAAAAAAAAAAAAAAAAATAGTCAAATGCAGTTAAAGCTTATCTGCTGGGAATTTGTTCCTGCACCAGGGGAAATTTATCTTTGTGGCAGCAGGTTTTGTGTCTGGGTTCACTTTGCTGAACATACTGAGGAATATGCTGGAATTGTCTGCTTTTTCTGTCTGTGCTCCAGTGAACTGCATAGTCAAGAAATGAAACCAGTGTCACATAAAGATAGGGTGACCAGACAGCAAGTGTGAAAAATCGGGATGGTGGTGGGGGGTAATAGAAGCCTATATAAGAAAAAGCCCCATATATTGGGACCGTCCCAATAAAATCGGGATATCTGGTCACCCTACACAAACATCACTTACAGACAGGTTTACACTTAGGGCTTGTCTATACTTTTGGCTAAATCGACACTGCGCTCTCCCATCGATATCTGTACTCCACCTCCCCGAGAGACGGAAGGTAAATTGGCGGGAGAGCGCCTCCCACTGACACAGGGTGGTGTAGACACCGCTGAAAATAGACCTAAGTCACCTCGACTTCAGTTAAGTAACTTTTGTAACTGAAATAGCATAACTTAGGTCAACTTACAGCTTTAGTGTAGATCAGCCCTTACACTTGGAATGGGGAGAATAACAGCTAGGCTTGGACCCTTGTCTAATGAAAGCTTAGGCTTGGAAAATGACAATAGTGCAGAAGTTGTGGAGAATAATAATATCATTAATATACTTTTAAATTTGAAATCTAATTTGTAAATTTTGCTTCAGGTTGGGAAGAGGTAAGGGGAGTAAAGGATAGGATATGTTCCTGGGATTTGAATTGCAAACTATCACAGACTATAAAATATATGTACATATGTATATCGATGTACTGAATATCATCTGCCCACTAAGTAATGTTTAAAATGCTCATGAAGTTCTTTGAAATGATGAATTCTGTGGGTACCCAAATGGATAACAGATGGATGGCTAGGTTATGGAAGGGATAATTCATCAGTGGGAAAATGATGTGAAATATACGCTGCATAAAAAAATTCTGTGTAGGGCAAATAGCTGAGAGCAGTCCTGTCAACCATCATGATTTTCACATGAGTTTCCTTTCACACCCCCTGTCTGTATTGCACTGGAGAAATTGTGTTTTAAAGTTGGTTTGTCAAGGCCACCAGCCCTTGTCTAGCGTGCTTGAACTTGTTCTTTATTCAGGAAGTGTGTATACATGTGTTGTTTCTCTTTGTTCTAGTTTTTCATCATTTTGCTGATAATTCTCCTGGCAGAGCTGATATTACTCATTTTGTTCTTTGTTTATATGGACAAGGTAAGCAAATATACCCCGTAGATTAATTTATCAGTTCTGGCAGCTAAGCTGGTTTTTGTTTGCTTTTGTTAAACCAAGATGCTTAGATTCTTCTTACTCTTCTCAGTGGAAATTGTTTTAACCTTGTGATCTTCATTTTTATGTGTGCCTCCTCCGCATGTTGGCTGACAGTAATAAGTGATTAAGGTGGACGGATTCTCTGTGTGGGTTGAGGCAGAGCTGTTGAGTTTTGCAGTTTCCAGCTGAAACTAAAAGCTGGGACCTCCATTTTGCCCCTCTCTCGTAGGCCTGCAGTCTCCACAGTTGAGCTTTTTGCTGTCTCCTTGTGAAGTTTAATTTCTTGCAGCCCTCCCCCTTCATCGCCAATGTCCTCAGAGAGTGGCTGGATAACCTCCCCAGTGGCTTCTTCAGGCCAGCTCTCACATTCTCACCATCTTCTATCTTCACAGGCAGGGGAAGTGGAAAGACAAGCCCCTTTCTCACCCCCATAATCCCCAGATTCCTTGCTAGCATGCCGCATTCTGCCTAGCCAGAATGGGGTGAGTGTGCATTGCAGTGCCAGGGCATGCTGAAACCTTTTCAGATACATTACTATTGTTGAGTGGGCGACAGGCAGGCACCTTGCTCCTTAAGGACATCCTGGGTATTCAGAGGAGCAGATCTTCCTTACTGGCCTCATACTATGGCAGAAGATAGCATGGAGCGGATCATCTGGCTGCCTTCTAGAGCCTAACTGTAACAAGCCAGCCAGTCATCTCTTGAAGAAACTGGGAGGGGGTTACTGGCTGGCCTAGAAGACATGAGAGATTGGAAGTTCTCAAGCACAAGCTAGCATCTGATAAATTGTAGATGGAGTCCTGTGGGGCAGGAACATTTGGCCTGACTTTGGAACCTGAGCCTACTTTGATGCACAAGGTCTTCAGAAAGATTCAGAACCCTTTCAGTGAAGTTTGGTTCATTGCTCCAGTATCCTAGCTAGCAAGGTGAAAGCTAGCTTGGGTATGTCTAATCAAGATCCACTCACATCCCATGATTGCAGGACAGACATAGCCTTTCTAAATTTAATGAAATCAGGATGAAATGGGTTTTGTTGCGTATTTGACCATTGTAGTTTGGGACTCATGTGTTTTAATTTCAGCTCAGTCACTGTCTCCCTCTGAAATTATGGGCCAGTTGTTTGGATCTATGTTTTCAAAGCTGTGCACTTATTTGGATATAAATCTTGAGACTTCCTTTTTTTCAGAGGTGCTGGGCATTCAAAGCTCTGCTTGAAGACAGTGGGAGCTTCTGGTGCTCAGCATCCCTGAAAATCAGGTTGTAAGGGAGTCAAGTTGGACACCCATAAACTTTGGCCCCTGAAATTCATGGACACATTTGAAAATCTTGGCCTTAACTTCTCTGTGCCTCATATACCCTATCTGTAGAATGGGGATGATATTTCCCTCTCTCCCATGGCTTCGTATGCTGATTTGTTTATTGATGATTATGAAACACTTTTTAAGATGTACAGCTAAAAGGCACAAATTATGAGGCTGGGACCCTTGGGTTTTATGACCTTAACAAATGAAATAGGTCAGACTCTGATTCTTGGTAGGAAAGAATGTTGAAATTTGTAGTTGGACATGGTTGTGTCTAACTTCACTGCAGATTTAACTCAACTTGCCTGTGCTTGAGTTAACTCCTCTTGAGTTAGGCTAGCTTGAGGGAGAGCAGTCACACTGCAAAGTAACACACAAGCTTCACAGAGTGTTTGGATTTGCAGCACAGAACGACTGTGTTAGTAGCTGACAAGTTGTACTAATGCCTGCTGTAGCCTATTCCCCCTCCCGGCCCCGTGGACCAGCCAACTCGAGTGAAAAATGCCACCACATTTGAGTTATTGGGTTTTGTGTGTAGATGGCCCTCAAGATAGAGGCAACACTCGAGTAATAACTTGAGTTTAAATCTACAGTGAAGGGAAGCATAATGTTGTTCTTATATGTGTGCGCACAGCATGCATGTTGCATGTGATTATATAACACATGTCTATGGAGGTGGCCCATGTTGTCTATCACCTGCTTCATCCCCCCACCCCCATACATTTTTTTAAATGGAAAAAAAATGGCAAATTATTACCCCAACATGCGTTCAGCCATTAGCAGAGAGGAGGCTGCTTGGTTCCTCTCTGTACTTTTCTGTTACACATCCATACTTCAAAAGAACTCAATCAATACTAAATCCAGAATTGGGCAAGGAGGAAAACTCCTTCAAAGGCAGTTGGCATCCACAGCAGACACCTCGCATTGTAAAGTGAAATGGAGTTTGGGTCTAAAGGTGGGGATTCTGCTCAGTGATGTTCAGGTGAGCTATCTATCAAAATGAACATCCCAGGGTGGTAAAGGTAGTGTATGTTTACAAGTTTACTTGTGGGATACTGCCCTTTAACCAGTGCTGGCTGTGTTTTGTTTTGATGGGAAATAGGTCAATGAGAATGCAAAGAAGGATTTGAAAGAAGGCCTTCAGCTTTACAATACAGAAAATAATGTGGGGCTGAAGAACGCATGGAATATCATTCAGGCAGAGGTAACACGTTTTCTTTATTTAAAAAAAAATAGCTGGACATCATTTTGTTAACAATATTTTCTCTGTCTCTTCCCATAACTGGCAAGTACATGATTTGATACCCGTCAGATATTTGTATATCACTTTACATTCATAAAGTGCCTTAGCCTTTCTTTGGGATGAAAGGTGCTGTACAAAAGTAAGATGTTCTTCATGCGACCCACTGGAACTAGCTATGTGACAGAAATACCACTAGAGGAGGTTATGATCTATATAACAAAGATAAAGGAAGAAAAGGTTTGTTATGAGTACAATCACAAACCTTGAAATGCCACCTGGGATCTGAAAGTAGCAGAGACTCTGGGTTTAAGTGAAAGTGGTTGCAGATGAGATTTTGGTTGGCAGAGTGTTTTCTAGTGATTAGAGCAGAGGTATGAGAGTTCAGGACTACTGGCTTCCACTCCCAGGTATGCCATTGGCTTAGTGGTCACAGGTTCCAATGTCTTGGTTTGTGTCTCCAAAATGGATATAATAAAACTTATTTTCCACAAAAGGCTATTTGTGAGATGCATTAAATATTTGTCTATGCTTTTTGTGATCTCCAGGTGAGAGGTGGCATCTAAGTGCAAATTATGAGGTGTATATGTGAAGAAACCAACAGCGGGTTAAGAGAAGTAACACTTCTTAAAACATTTGTTGATAAGACTGTTTATGGTCCTTTTTGTACTTTGCCTGTAGATGCATTGCTGTGGGGTTACTGATTATACTGACTGGTTCCCTGTCCTGGGGACAAATGTTGTCCCTGACCGATGCTGTATGGAAAATTCCCAAGACTGTGGACGGAATTCTACTGATTTAGTGTGGAAAACGGTAATGCTTGCTCAGTTTAATTTGTTTTTTTTTAAGTGCACGCATGAAATGGGCAAGACTTAGAATTTTTTTTCTCTTTCAGGGTTGTTACGAGAAAGTTAAAATGTGGTTTGAGGATAATAAGCATGTTCTCGGGACAGTTGGGATGTGTATCCTCATAATGCAGGTATTGATAATACTCTACTCTTACATGTAGCCCCTAACTTACTATATTGTAGTTATCTTTATCATGCCCAAAAGTGTTGCCTGGCCCCTTACACCAAGTAGCCAAGGTCCCTGTTTGAATTTGAGAGCTTAGAATCTGGAACTTAGTTTACAGTTTTGTTGGACCCTGGAGTTTCAGCGGATTTATCCTTCCTGTTAAATGAAATCAGGAACTATTCCCTAATTCTTCATTTTGTTGAATCAAATTACATATTTTGGTTTTGGGGAATAGTGAGAACTGGCATTTTTCATCCTTTCATGGACTCTGCCATAAAGGGCATGGATAGCTATAATTGTTCCTCTGGCAGCACTCGTGCTTTCAGATGCAAAATAATTATTATAACACCACTGTTAGTGCTGTTAAGACAACACTGCATGATTAACTCTGGTTTCCAGCCCTCCTAATTTTGACCCAGTTGGCACTCAAGACACCATAAAAAGACCTAGATGGCAGGATAGCTGGGTACTACCCATATTTGATCTTAAACTTGGACAAAATATTTTTCCTATGTTTTGAGGACAAAATTGGTCCAGCTGTTTCTAAGTGACCTAATTTTCTTAGCAATTCAGATTTCTTTTCCAAACTTTAAGCCAAACGGGGCTGGTTATCTGCCTCTAAATGAGGACAGGTTACTTTGTCTCTGTTTTGAAAACGATAATGTCCAGTGATGTTCTAGTTATGTGCACGTTGACATTCAAGGCTTACTTGTAAGCGGCAGTGAAGAACACTGAATTCACAATGGTGGCCATCCATAGAGATTCACTCATGTCTGCCGCTTGTGAAATTAGCATACTTCAGAAATGTTTATTTTATTTAAACACATAGGGGAAAAGTTCTATAGAATTTAATTAGAGAATTAATCTGCTTTTTATAGCCATAAAACCATGTTATAGAATATAGAATGAAATTACGGTGATTGAGTTGTACAGGTTAGCTTAAAAAAGACCTGCAAAAAAGAGCAAACTCTCCATTAACTTCGGTAGGTTTTTAGGGTAACTTCTGTGCTTTGGGAAAAAGCAACAAGCTGCCTGCTCTACCCTATTATCTGGTCAGATGTGGCTCCAGGCCCCAGCACGCCAAGCACGTCCTTGGAGTGGCAGGCTGTGGGGTGCGCTCTACCAGTTGCCAGGAGGGCAGCAGGCAGGGTGCCTTTGGCAGCATGCCTTCGGAGGGTCTGCTGGTCCCATGGCTCCAGTGGACCTCCCGCAGGCGTGCCTGCGGAGGGTCCGCTGGTCCCGCGGCTCCACAGAAGCCGCGGGAGCAGCGCAGACCCGACCCTCCGCAGGCACGCCTGCGGGAGGTCCACTGGAGCCGCTGGGCCGGCGACCGGCAGAGTGCCCCCTGCGGTATGCCGCCATGCTTGGGGGCGGCGAAATGTCTAGAGCCGCCCCTGTGTCTGGTAACTGAAGAATGAGAGACATGCTTTTAAAAGGCCAGCAGTTTTGTACCTTCATGGCACCTGGTGTGACAAAGATGATTTTGGAAACTATTTCAGTTTCTTTCATGACACTTACAATGGTTAGGTGTTATCAGAGCTATCGAAAGCTTTGAGCACCTTGCTAGAGATCCAAGGAGGGTCGCAATATTTTGTGACTTCAGGTGGGAAATGCCTAGAGTAACCTCAGATATCAAGGAACAAAGCCTCACAACCCCATCAGATAGGCCAGCTTTCCTAGTCTTCACAAATAAGAACAGGTAGTGGAGTTGAAGTGTTCTAGATGGAAGTTCAGTGTTTTGTTGCATTATCACTACTGCAGTGGTTGACACTTAGATCAAACCGGCAATTACCCTCATTTAAACCACAACGTGCTATCTGAGATGCCACGTTCTTTCCCTTACACTTTATAGGATATAACTTTAGGCCAAATTTGATCATCAGCTACCCTGTGTGCAAACCCACTGTATGATTTGCAGTACTCGACCCTTTGGTAACTGTGTAATCTGTTGCAAATATGGACTTTTTATGACAACCCCTGTACCTGTCAGTCATATGGAAAAAGAGTAATTCAGAAGCGACCAAACAGGCTCCAATTAAAAAATGAGTCAGGCTTGATGTTTTCTTTTTGCAGTTTAAAAAAGGGACTAGGCCTAATAACTGTCTCTCTTACTGTACAACTGTATTTGTTGTATGTTGGCCTCAGGTGATTTTCTTGCTGTTCTTTTGATTTTCTGATGCTAACTTGCAACACGGCACACCTCTAGGACAAGATGTTCAAAAGTGATGGTGATTTATAGAAACCCAGCTTGAGGCACCTTAAAGGAAGAGATATTTTCAGCAAATTTTGATCACCTGCCCTCTGAATGCCAGGCCTCTTTAAGGGTCTGATGCTGGGCACCCAAAATCACTAATCACTGCTGAAAGTCTTGGCTGGAGGAATTATATTAGTGTTGGGTGTCAGAAAATTCAGGCATTCTCAGATAAAATACCATCAGCACAGTTTTGAAGGTGTCACTATAGCTAGCCCATAATATTTGCTTTCTTTCAGATACTTGGCATGGCCTTCTCCATGACACTCTTCCAGCAGATTCATAGGACTGGTAAAAAATATGATGCCTAAATCTTCAAAATGTTAACTGCATCTACACTTCTGTCTTGCCATTAAAAACAAAGCAAAACAACTGAAAAGAAAAATCAAGCTTTGCTCTGCTGAAGGCATTCATCCCACCGATCAATCTACGTCGTCATTACTTGACTGATTACTAGCACAACTTGCTACTTGACTTACTTTTTAGTTTCTGTTTTGCATTTGCCATTTATTTGCCAAAGAAGAAAAGGAAAAATAATAAAAACAACTCAGTTTTCTACACTAATACATAGATCTATTAAACTTTTCCCTAACTTTATTTAAGAAAATGCTTTGCTCTACTAATTGTCGTTAGACATGCAAGGATAACGTGACAGATGTGTGTTTAACTTCTAGAGAGAATTTTTTGAAGTCTTCTGATAAGTCTCAAACTGTTCATGTCTGACATACTGGAAGACTTGGGAAAGCCACTCAGACTGAGAGCCCTAGGAATCAGAGCTGCTCACTTGCAGCTTTTTGTACCTTATGCTGTATACTTTTTTATTATAGAGATCGCTTAGAATTTAGTAGCCTGATTTGTAACTTCTTACTGTTTTGTTTTACATCTGTCATATTTTAATCTAGGAACCACTGTGCGATCTTTGAAGGACACATTATTTCCACCTTTTAAACTAATGATAAAAAAGACATGACTGTTCTAAAGTCCCTAGGGAGGTTACATTTAACTGCATCTTCTGAGCTACCGTGGGTTTGTACCCTTACTATATTGATGACAGTCCTTTCAATCAGATGGTTCAGTACTTTAGGGCCAGATTGGGTTGCCCTTACTCTCACTGGGCTCAATGGTGAACCCCTTACTCTCGATGGGCTAGATTGTGATGCCTTTATCCACAATGAGTAGCACCTTACTCCTCAGGTAGGCCCATTGAATGGGACTACTTTCAGCATGATACTATTCAGTGTGAGTAAGTGTATCAGGTGAGTAACTGCTCACTAGCACCAGGAAGGGGCTTACTCTCTGGCCCACTGAGTAGTAGTTTACTTTCTAAGTAGTCCCATTGATTTCAATGGGATGGCTTATCGTGCACGGTGCTGTACATCATAAGGGGAGCACAATCGGTTCATTGTCGGTTTTCCTGAAAGGCGTTTACTTGACAATGGTTGCAGTTTTGCCAGGCTGACGAGGTAGCTTTTGAACAACCCCGGAGGTATAAAGCTGGTTAAAGGCAAGTGGGGGAATGGTGTGCCATATGTCCCAAGAGAGTGGGAAAGGCGTGATTTACGTTTTCACTCTGAAATCAGTTGCTCAGATAGGTGCTCAGAACCTGTTTGTGTCTTTGCACATACAGTGTTGACTTTTGTCTTCTGTTTTCCAAGTCAGACGTACTACGTGGTAGTTCAGAACTCATTACAACACACATTTCTACCGACATTCCTGCTAGAAAACTTGAACATATTCCTCTCTAGTTTGAATGCTGCTTCTTTCATAGTGGCCCCTGCTTGACTTGTTTTGTTATTGGGTTTTTTGGCAGAGGTCTTTCTTACATTTTGCTGCTTCACGAAGGAAAGTATGAATGAAAATGAAACTTCAGTCATTTTGTGGACACTCTGGTTTTATTTTAGTCAGACGTTTACTATAAAACTTAGTGGTAATTTTAAAATACATTTTAAAGCTAATTTATTACCTGCTGGGCCCAGGTAGCTGTCGAAGTGGACAGATGTTTATCATCTGCTATCAAAGTAGTGCAGTGATGCTTACAGATTTGAGGTCCTTATTCTCATTTACCTGAAGCACCTTTACACCTCTGTGGCAGCGTAAAGGGGCCTTGAAGTGAGTGTAAATGTACTTTATGCCAACTTTAAAGCCCCTTTACATAGAGTGATGTAAAGGGGCATTAATGTAAGTGACAATCAGGCCCTGAGAATCTAGTCCACCATTTTCAAACTTGGCTGCCTACCAATAGGCATCTAAATTGATATCTAGGCAGGACACTTCTTTAGATAACTTTCAGAGTGGTTGAGCTCTTACCTACAGGTTGCATAGAAGTCAGTGGCACTGCAGGGGCTCAGGTTCTTTGAAAATCAGGCCACATATTTACATGCCTAGAATGGTAGAATTAGGTTCCTAACTTGAGGCCCTCAGGGTTGAAAAAGTTGGGTCTAATGCACATATTATTGGTGCAGGATAATACAATCCGTCCTTTCTGTTTGGTTGCGTATACCCACCCTTTAGTTATTCTTCCACTGGCCATATGGTGACTGCTGCTTCATTCATATTTCCTTTTAAAGACTTGAGGAACGAGGAGGGGGAAAATACAGACAAAACCTCGTTTACTTTAATTGTAACAAAAATTGGGACCATGTGTGCCTGAGCTCTGTTTGAGACATTCTGTATTAAGAATGGGAGCTCTGGCACTGAGCATATTTGCTGCTATGTGTAAGATAGTCTCCAAAGTTTCCAAAAAAATGACAAGTTTTGAATTTTTGCATTTTAAAAAATGTCTATCTTTAATCCGTAGTTCTACTTCTTTATCTTTTATGGTAGGGTTATTTTGCTTTCTCTTGTAAAATACCAATGTTTTCTCACTCAGACAAACATAGAAGGGTGGAAAAATAAGCAAGACCAGGATGCTAATCCTTCTGAAGACGCACAGTGGTACCTGTTGAAATCTTACATTTTAATCTGTGGTTGGTTTTTGTAAAAAAAGAAAAATGAAAGCAAAATGCATTTATACAAGTAACCGTGAAGGCAAAATACATAGTGGAAAACTAAAGCTATTTTGCCTTCCCTTAAAACTTATTTTTTGTAGAATGCTCAGTTATGTTTTATGACTGATAGCAAGATAGATATTGAAAATTCTTTTTTTTCATGAATTCTTTTTGCATTTTAAGTACAGTATTAACAGAGGTAATTACACAAACAGTATTGTCAAGTCTCGCTTTAGCTGACTATGGAAAGGGAATTAAGCAAATTAAGTAAACAATTAGCATTATAGTACAGTAGCTGAATATCAAACCATATAATGGGAAAACCTGTGTTTTGAAAAGAAGCAGCAATACTGTTCTTAACATGACAAAAGCCAGACATAAAAAAATCATTAGTTTGTATTTGTTGGTATATATCAGAGAAGATACTAATTGTCCTTTGACTGTTTAGTGAAAGGGATATCAATTTTGTTTAAAAATGCACTTTTTTGCTTGCATTGGTGGATGGCTGTCTGTGCATTTTTCCAAAACATTGCTTTGATTATTTAACTACACATTTTTAGCATGTTTTTAAATAAAAACTGATACTGAGTAAAAGTATTTTAAGTGTATACAAATGTTGATTTGTATTTATATATGCATATATATATATATCATTGAAGCTCAGTTCAACTGTATCAAAGTTTTGTTGCTTTTTAAAGTGTCATTTTAGAATTTTGCATACATGATATTTTGTTGTGCTTTTTGCACTCAGATTTTTATATATAAGCCTAAACTGTAGAGGAGCTTAAAATCTGATTGATACATTTTTGAATTTCAGAGAGGCGGATAAGACTTGTAGCAGTAGAGCGTGTCCATATTTAATTCAGTAGCAGTGTCAGAACTGTTAAGAGGGAAAAGGGCTTTTTCTTTATGACAGGTAACTGCTTACACTTCCAAGCATGTGGCTTTCAAATCCTGGGTGCATAATGTCCAGAAACCAGGGCTATTTTCCTCAGTCTGGCCCTTTATGTTTACCTGTATTCCTAATTAAGAAACAAGGCCAGAGTGCATTTTATTTCCACAGTTAATTACAGTGGCTACTGCAGAAAACCATTAGCCAAATATAACAGGGACTCATTGTCTAGGGGAAATAGGAAGCTCATAGGACTGAGGGTAAGTGGCTAAGGTTCAGAGAATTCAGCACTACAGGTCTGATCTTGCAGAGTGCTAAGTTGTGAGTTGCTGCGCATTCTTAATTTCATTGACTTCAAGGGCAGTTGATGGTGCCCAGTTGACCTCACTCTTGTCCCTGTTATCTCATTAGTTGTCCCCTGGAATCATTTGGCTTCCAGGTCCTGTGGATCCTCCCCTTAGGCTGGCGGGAGGTCCTTTAAGCCCGCCCACTTCCTGGATCCCAATAGGACCTCAGACTCCAAGCCTCAGGAGAATGAAACAAAATACTTCTAAAAGTTAAGTCAGACAGTTTTCTGGCATGGCGTTGCCAAATCTTTAACTTTTGACTGTAGCAGAGTAAGTGTCCTGAAATTACATGCTTAAAGTAATTGCTACAGGAGCTCTCAAAGCAGCTATTGGGAGCAAATTTAAAGAAAGTGACCATTGATGAGATTTCTGATCGCTTCATGTTTCACTTGACAAGAAATGGCTCCAAACTGTTGTATACTAAGGCAGTCAGAAAGGTTAAAAATAAGTAACCTGCCAAGGGGTATGTTTGGGGAAGAAAGGGGGCCTGGGCTTAGACCCCTCTTTTGCTTTTATAAAGAAGGGGCAAATACTTTTTGATGTTCTTTTGTTGGCGGCAGGGGGTGTTCCCCCTGTTTTCCCCCCACCTTCTATTTCGCAAGTATCAGGAAATTAAATTCTGTGTTTTTCTGGAGGACTTGTTGGGGGTCTTGGGTAACCTTTCTCCAGAATTTTACTTAGTGACTGGAGTTACATACAAAAGAATGTGGCGGGGGATGTACTGGCCACTGCTTCCCGCAGCTCCCATTGACCGGAAACAGCGAACCCAGCCACTGGGAGCTGCGGGGGGCTGTGCCTGCGCACAGTCAACGTAAACAAATTGTCTTACGGCCTGCTAGCAGATTTCCTTGGTGGGCTGCATGCCGAAGGTTGCCGACCCCAAAGTATTCATGGTGCAGGGATACTCATTTGGCCCAATATACATTGTCTGTGAGGACAGTCTCCTGGAAACAGTAAGAATTCATTGTTAAAAGGTTGGCTTAACAGACAAACCAGAGGTGCTTAAAGGTGTTTAGTCCATTCTACTGTAGTTGACATCACTGTAAGAGAATTAAAAAATAATTCACTCTCCAATAATTTCTTATGTAGTCAAGGAAATGCGTTTTGGTACCATACTTTCAGGAGCCTGTGTTCACTTTTGTGTGCTAGCGTACATGCACAATTGGCCAGGTTTACAGTTCCACGTCCACACACACTGAATTCTGATCTTTGCTTTATTGCTGATCTCGGCTTTTACCCTTAGCTACTTAACCAGTTCCACGTTTAGAAATGCCGGATTTTAAGGTTTGTGGGGTTACTAAGGGTATGTCTACACAGCAACTAGACACCTGCCCATGGCCTGTGCCAGCTGACTCGGGATTGCATGGCTCGGGCTATGGGGCTACTTCATTGCAATGTGCACTTCTGGGCTCAAGCTCTGGGACCCTCAGGTCCGAGAGTCCAGACTCCAGCCCGAGCCCAGAAGTGCACGCTGTAATGAAGCAGCCCCTCAGCCTGAGCCTGAGTTGCCTGGCACAGGCCAGCTGTGGGTTTTTCATTGTAGTTTAGACATACCTTAGGGGGCTGTAGTGCTGGGAGGCTGTGCAGAGTTTCTGGTACTGGGGAATCAGGAACAGGTTGAGGCTATTGTCTGGAACAGGTACCCCAGCACCAGATACCCACTTGATTTGCTTCCCCAATGCCAGTTGTTTTGACTGTCAAACTGGGAAGGAAGGGTTGTCCTGGAATGAATACTGTCAGAATAAGAGTTTGAACCTTCATGGAGTTAGACATGGGAAGACTGGGAGGGACAAAGGCAGGGAATTGACTGCGGAAGGGTGTTTTCCAGGGGTAGGGCAAAATTGTGGGAAGCTGAGGGAAATACTTGTAATAGAGTCTTGGATAGGGAGGGAAGGGAGAGGATCAGTGCTTCACTGTTAGGGGCTGCCCATAAACCACGTGACTCATGAGGGGTGGATGAGTCCTTAATTTTGAGTGTCCGTCTCAGTGTTACAAAGTGTTGCAAGGGTAGGTGGATCTTGGAAATCACTGAAAAATTAGTTACCTAAATGATGGACAGCCTCCTAGTCATGGCTGTGTTAAAGAGGAGAGAGGAGGGGGCTGAGGAACTGAAGATGATACACCAAATAGAAATGTAGGTGCCTTTAGCACCTCAAACCAAATATCAAATTGATAACATTGCCCAACATTGATAGCTGTGATAGTGCTGGTGTAAATAAAGTGCACTCTTTGTCCATTGGTAGGTTGAATAGTAAGTATTAAAACCAAGTCACAGTTATACTCAAGTGAACGTCAATTGCCTTTAGAGTTTTATCTTGTGCATGTTGCACTGAGTGACTGAGTTCCGACAATGTATCTGTAGTAGAATAATATGCCGAAAAGTGCATTTGAAAGCCACAAGTGGAGTGTAATGTAACTCATCCGCTCAGTATTTTTGATACCATACATTTAGACAAACTAAGCATATCATTTGTATTGCATCAAAGATGCTGTGATTTATTGGAATAAAGATGGCAAGGAGAAAAAGGACATTTTCCCAACAAATATATTTCTGGCAATGTGGTCTGTGTGTAAAAGGGAATTGGAGGGAAGCAGAATGCAGTAAGGCACAATTAGTGTCCTGAAATAATTTCCTTTTAAACTTAATTTGTTGGCTTCGTCACTTAGCTCTTGTGTGAAACATGGAGATATTTTTATACCAGAAATACACTTGCAGACCCAGAACATTTGTATGTGTGGTAGCTATTAGAACCTAATGTGCCATTCCATCCAGGTTACATTCACACCCATGTTCCTTCTATGCAATACCTACTTTAGCCTTTGTACAAATTATTTTGTATTAGTATTACATATAAAAATAAAGGACATAAGAAAAGGGATGTATGTTTGACCTTTATTCCCCTTCCTACGCCCCCCCCCCAAAATAATTAGCAGCTGCAGTTGTTAAAAGTAAGCCAAGAGACAGGTCTGTATTTTAACAGATGGGGTCACTGACATTCCCTGATGTATCAATGCTCTATTTCCTGTGAACACTCTGTTATAACAAATGAACAGAGAAGAGGAGCAGTATTTCTCCACAGGGAGTGATCTGAACAAGAGGACAGATAATTGAAAATAAAAGAGAGTTCCTAGGGTTGTATGCCAGCAGTACCTACATTCTGTGTTGTTACTTGTAAAGCAGTGGTAATGTGGTTGGTGCTACACAAGGTGCGGAAGGAAGATAGTCCCTGCCCCAGAAAGCTTACTATCTAATGGAAGCGGAGAATTCAGGACACACTGCAAGTCAGAAGGTTTTTCGCTAGGTGGTTTGGCTCTCCTCTTTGGGGGCATTGCTGAAGAAGTGAGGCTTTGAGGAGGGACTTCAATGTGAGGAGGGTGATCACTTGGTGAATTGAGAAGCAGTGGGTATTCCTCGCATAGGCATGGAGATGGGTACTGGAGCAGGAGATGAATAGGGCATCAAAACCAGCATCATTGGCAGCATCTAGACGCGATATATCGATCCCAGAGCGCGCTTAGATCGATTCCGGAACTCCACCAAGACGAACGGAGTTCCGGATTCGACATGGCGAGCCGCGGACATCGATCCTGCGCGGTGAAGATGGGTGAGTAAATCGATTTTAGATATTCGATTTCAGCTACGCTATTCTCGTAGCTGAAATTGCGTATCTAAAATCGATTTTATCTCATCGTGTAGACCTGGCCTCACACATTGATGGTGTAGTATTTATCCATCAACGATGTCATGTGAGGTCTCAGACATCTCACAATGATTAGTGTGGGTGATATTTAAGGAGATGTGTACGTGTACTGAATATATGTTTTAAAATCTGTGTCCACGGCAGAGCTGACGAACGAGTTTTGAGTCACACAAAGGATGTCTGCCAGGTAGATTAAGCATTGTATCCCAACACAATGGAAGCCTTATTTACATAAGGAGTCAACAGGAAAGGAGCACAGAGGCAAAAACAAACCAGGGAGGTTACCCTGGCCATGCACAAAGACTGTGACCTCTGGGGATTGAAGAAGAAGGCAAGGAGACATCCCTTTATCCTGCACTCGAGGAATTAAATGGACAATGAATTTACATTCATGAAAACAGGATCTCAGTTAGGCTTGGTTGAAATGCTGCAAAAGACATTTGGGGTGAGGTAACCTTCTGTAGATAAACTGTTAGCCTGCTAAATGAAGTTTAATCTCTAGAAAGCATGTTATGATTTTATTTTATGTATAACTTTTCAGTTCCAGAGTAGCAGCCATGTTAGTCTGTATCCGCAAAAAGAACAGGAGTACTTGTGGCCCCTTAGAGATAAATTTGTTAGTCTCTAAGATGCCACAAGTACTCCTGTTCTTTTTTCAGTTTCCATTATCCTTAAATCTTAATCTTTGATAAGAAATGTATGATTGTCCTGGAGGAAGCTGGCACTTTGTGTGGTGAGTGGTTTGATAATGGTTTCTGTGAATATCAGGACTCATAGAAACCATCATCAAACCGTTCACCACACAAGGGGTCAACTTCCTCCAGAAACTCTGCAACTAACAACCTTCCTGAGAGCACCATCTTTATCACGATGGATATTGTCACCTGCCTCTACATCAACATCCCTCACAATGATGGCACTGCTTGCCTGCTTCAAATATCTATATGACAATGGACAATGCTTAAATATCCAACCCAAACACATCGCCAAACTCATCCATTTCATCCTCACCCATAACAATTTCACATTCAACAACAAACACTTTGTCCAAATCATGGGAGCAGCCATAGGTACTAGGATGGCTCCCCAATATGTATGTGAGTGATCTTGAGGAATAATTTCTGGCCAAGTGCACCATAAAAGCAGTGATATACCTGAGATATATTGATTATGATTTCATCCTCTGGATGGATGACCTAAACTCCCTCATAGATTTCCACCACAACTTCAACCATCACCCATCAATCAAATTCTCTGTAGAACCCTCCCACACCATCAACTTCCTGGACATCATGATCAGCTTCAATAATGGAACCCTATAAACAACTACATATGAGAAACCCATGGATCACCACACTTACCTTCACAGATCCAGCAACCACCCCAAACACACCAAGAAATCTGTTGCCTACTGCCAGGCACTCAGATGCCACAGCATATGCTCGGAAGAGGAAGTCCAGGATATACACCTTAACACACTCAAAAACTTCACCTTCACCTTCACCAAACAAAGAGACTGCACCAGAGAAGTAGATCACATCATGGAATGGGTCACCCAAGTACCTCAAGAGAACCTACTTCAATACAGGAAAAAAAAAAAATACCCTCCAACTATACGTCCTAGTAGTCATCAACCACATCACTCTGGAACCCATACAGGGTATCATTAAACAATGACAACACATACTTTATGGGGACCACATCCTGAAAAAAATCTTTCCTGAACTCCCTCTTCTGGTCTTCAAACAACCCCCCAGACTCACCAAGTTCATCATCAAAAGCAAACTCATCACAGACCAGGACACACCAACTCAAAGCTGCACCTGACCCTGCCATAACAACAGATGCAAAACCTATAGACATACTGCCACTGCTGTGATGATCAATGCACCCCCTCCCTTGCAACACACTTTTCAAGATCCATGAGTCCTACACATGCCTATCACTTGTGGTGTACCTCATCTAATCCAGTAAATGCCCCAGTAACAAGTATGTGGGTGAAACGAGACAATCACTATGCTTTTGAAAAAATTTGCCCAGAAAAATCATAAGACAAAAACACCATATCACCTATGGTGAACACTTTTCACAAAGTGATCACTCCATATCTGACCTATCAGTCCTCATCCTCAAAGGAAACCTGCAGAATGCTTTCAATAGACAAGCCTGGGAGCTTAAATTCATAACTTTTCTAGACACTGGATTTATGGCTTTTACAACAATCTGTAACCCACTAGCCACCTCTTTTTTTCTTTTTTTTTTTGTCCTAGGATTGCAGAGGTATAACTGGCCACATCACCTTGAATGGGCTCTTAGAAAGAACATGTGTTAACTACTTATACTAAACAATCTGTTCCACCTTGTATTTATCTGTGACATGCAGAGTAACATTCCCAGACCTGAAGAAGAGCTCTGTGAAAGCTTCTCTCTCACCACCCACCTTGTCTCTCTAATAATAATAATTAACAAAAAAAACACACACACAAACATCTACAGCCCCTTTCCATGACATCTTAAAAGGCAAGATGAACATCCAAAGGGTATACAAATGTGATCTGTTGCTCAATTTATAAAGCATGTTAGTGATGTCAACAAATCTGACAAAATACCCAGTGTTCTGAGAGTGGCCAAACAATAGGAGATGGAAGGGCATATCGGCAACTTGCCAGGATCTTGAGGCTGTGACTTCTCTTTGGTGGATGAAAAGAAGCTACTTTTTTTTTTTTTTTTTCACTTGTAGTTAAACCCTACTGTGGGTCAACTTTCTTCTTGTCTGCAAGAGTATGTCTCTGGGCTTGGCCGATTGACTGCACTTTGGGGCACACTGAGGAAGAGGTTGGTTTTGTATGCTTGTTCCAGAGCTATATTCTCCGGTTTTAATATTCTGGACATTTATAATCACATTTGGTTCAGTCAGGTTAGTAGCATGATTTCAAGACGATTGTTTTGTTTGTTCGTCTTTGGTGGTGTTTTTTCATTGTTCCAGAAACATCTGGTTTTGATGGTTAACTAAAGTGTTTTGTAAACAAATATGCTTTACTCTGTGCCTTACAACACATCATGTTTCAGTTAACCAGTTGCCGCCTTTAAAAAAAAACAAAAAAACACTATAGTATTTTTTGCTTCTTTTCCACCCTGGCATTCAGGCCTGTATCTCACTGCTACATTCATGTGTGAGGAACACAAGGGAAATCATTGACGCTTCCCTCCCCAATACTGCTTTCTGTAACATTGACCTCACTGTGTGATGGGCTTCCAAATTAGCCACTGTTCACATTTTTGGAACCTAATTGATGTGTTCAGCCCATAATATAATTAATCCAAGCTATGGGACTCAATAGTGGGTTTTACTCTGAAAAGTGACTCTGTGAAGATGTCACTGGCTTGTCACTATGTATTTGTGCACAGTTTACAAGAAAAAAAAAAGATGTTTATCTAGCTGCCAGCCCTGCAACATTCAAACAGGAATCTGAGACTCAAGGTGGGCACACATCACTTGCACTACAGTGTCTGCATTGGAAACTTAGTTAATAATTCTGTTGATGATATGTGAGCTGGAACAGGTTCTGGTAATGATCTCATGGCTCTGCTGGTTCTGCAGCTCTTATAAAGTAGTTGTAAGTCAAGTCGGGAAGCAAACACAACTGTCAGTACTGGAAGGCTGCTGCCTAGGAAATGGTGTGTAAGAAGGTGCCATTTTTATGTGCCCCATTTCCTAGAAGAATCATACTTTAAGCGTGCGTCCTTGGAACAAGAGGTGAGATTCTAGGCTGTGCCTCTAGAGGTGCAGCACAGAACTTGCAGCCCAGGTGTGCGTGGTGCTAATGTGGCTTTAAGCCAGCTCTCCACGCTCTTGATCTTGGGCTGCTCCAGGGGCTGGAGTGGCCCCCAGTGTAACGTAGACAATGACCTTCCTGGGTTATGGGCTGCAGCACTGCTCAGAATCACCACAGCACTGTGTGTTGTGTCGCTACCTCTGGCATGTCCCTCCCCATCTTCAGCATGCTCCCTATGCCAAGGATTGTGGGTGGTCTTTGGAAGGCAGACCGTAAGGCAGTGTCTATGCCCAGGGAATCCTTCCCCAGCTACAGCTGGGGGTTTTAGGGCCCCTTCATGCTGCTCCATCCCTTTTCCTCAGCGTAAAGGGTCTGAAGCAAGGTTGAAGAGCTTAACCTAGGTGTCTTATTCCTCCAGTTGTCAGTCACAAAAATTGACACACTGTGTGTTATTTACTGACTGTCCATACAATATCCCCCCAGTCGGATTCAACACAGATGAAGGTGGTTGCAGTGAAAATCTTGCATAATGCTGATTTGGAGCATCATCAAAGGAAAAAGTAGCTTGCTCATAATGCATCTCAAAATGGACAACTATCATGGAGCTCCTCTCTGTGTCCCATTGTCATGTCCACCAGCTCCTGCAGTTCCAGGTCCAGAAAGATGGAAGACACTGGTAAACATAAAAATGGTTCTACCTAGCTATCTGTTCCTCCCTCATCACAGCACTTGCATCTAACTGTACCTCTCCAAGAGAAGGCTCCTTGTTGGACTGTCAAATGGACCACATTTTCATAATGCAGTGAAAACAATCAGGAATTTTTGTTTAAATTCCACCTGTCATCTACTCCAGTACCAAACACTATATACAGTATTCCATTCAGTGAACAGGAGTAGATAATGACACATTCTAGGTGCTTTGTGTGAAATCAATTACAAATGTGTTTAAGTGTTCCCTAAAAGCAATAGCTATGTTATAAAACCAACAACCCTGTACAATACTGTGTAGTTTAGAATATACTTAATAGTTTTTGCTAATAAAAATCATCTGGAGATAGCCGTATGAATAAAAATGTATGATACAATGGATGCTAGCATGATGTAACATTAATACTGCATACAAAATCTACAGGAATGCAGTGTTAAGGGCTCTAAATCTAGGAATTTCAGCTGCTAAAGCTTCATATACAATTTTAATTTGATTTCTACGTACATGTTTTGATACTCTCCTTATGAGTCACATGCTCTTTCTCTGTTAAAAGAATAGAAAATATTGCCATTTTTCCTGCACAAATGTATATAATAATAGAAATATAAAAATTTTGATAATTTATTGTGACAAAACATAACACTTAATATAATCTGCGTTGTCCCTGGATATGTAGCACACACATTTTAAAAGAGATCATTTCCTTTGGCCACAGGTGCATTGAGGGGATAGTCCTTCATTACCTATAGGAAGTTAACATACTGTAATCTTTCATCATATGTTGATAAAATTAACAAATTTGTATTTCCAATGAGACACCATCTCAAATTGTCATAAAAAATTGAAACTGTTACTTCCACAGTGTGTTGGCTGGGATTTCTATAAACATTGTAAAACTTCCCTTATAATCCTTTGGCTATTTGCTGTGGGTCAAATTTGTTCTCAAAGAGATTTGAAAGATAAAACAACATTTCCAACAGAACTCCTGCGTGGCTGTGTTTGTCAGCAGTAATATGTGCTCATTATCCAAGTGGACATCCTCAGCACAGCTCCTTAGCAGGCAAACCACTGGGGAAAGTCCAAGGAGAAACATCAGGAAGGCTGCAGGACATCGAGCTGAGAAGCATTCGGCATCCACCAATCAACAGTTTGTTGGGGTGTGCGTATACCGAACTCTGAAAGGTACAATGCCAGGTGTTTGTAAAGGTTGGAGCAGTTAGTAATATTTGTAGGATGAAGGGCTGATACTGAGATGGTCAAAATGAATCTGGTTAAGGCCCTCCCCCTACCAGTAAGCAGTCTCACACAACCAATTAGTCCATCATCTGGGCCACTTGTGCCTAAGGGGAAGAGAAGGCTTTGCTAACATCAGTTTACCCTGACACCCTACTAACAGAATAGCAAAATATCCTATAGTATTTGGGTTAACAGTTGGGAACCTTTCTCCCCATCTTTTACCATTCATGGTCTTATGCTGGTACATGAAATGTAACTTCAGAGGCCTCAGCTAAGAAATTGGGCAACACATGAATAAGGATATTGTGGCTACCTGAACTGCAAGACTCACATAACACCGCCCTTGAGGATTGGGTGAGTCTCTATGGCGTTATGATCTGTGCACTCAGAAATATCTCGGTACCACCTCAGAGCACTGGTCCAGCCCGTCTGATGTCCTGACTCCAGCCGTGGACAACCCAAAACACGTCTTATCACCAACTGTGCATCAGGGATAAACATATTTTCCTATCCCCTGTAGGTGACTTGCTGAAGGCATGAAGCATGAGATTTGATTATAGTCATCACTGTCTCAATGGAGAGGTGAAAGTGTTCTGAGCATGCTGAGGGCAATGCAGGCAGACCTGTTCTCCCCATGGCCCATGAAAGAAGTGGATGAACTAGGGGATTCACAGATGCTAAGGCCAGAAGGAAGCTTAGGTGCTATTAGAAATACAAGTAACAAGATGTTTGTTTACAGCATAGGCCAGATCCTTGACTGGAGTAAACCAGAGCAGCTCCATTGACTTCAGATGAGCTATGCTGATTTACACCAGCTGAGGAGCTGGCTCTTGGTTGGCAGTGCCCCTATAATGATTGTATCATCCCAACCGCAGGGAGCTAGGCAGAAACTTCCCCTGTGGGCAGGGTTATCGTGATTGGCCACTCTGAGATTTCACCCACTCATTCTGGTGCCCTCTAGTGGTGAGTGAGACACAAAGAGTTGATGAGGCTGCTATAGGCTAGGCTAACAGAGAAGGATCTTTTAGCTCAGGCACCAGAGGCGACTGCTTTCAGGTCCAAAGTTCACTCCTCACTGCTGGTGACTTACCCAGGGCTGTGAAAGCTGCTGGGTGATGTCTCTTTATGGGTGCAGCAAATGTAATAACTGTTCATTGACAGGGCTGGACGCTACCGGGCAGATGGTTTGGGGGGCAATCTGGGACTGGGAGGGTTCTGGGGGTCATTTTGAGAAAGGAACAGGGTGGTGGAAACCATGGTGCGACCTGCATGTGCATATGCTGGTGCCACGGCTGTGAGCCACAATGGCGTAGCATTTAAGGCACACAGAGTTGCAGGGCGACACAGTGACACAACCCCTTAATAGCCTGAGTTGAACCCCAAAGCATCACAGTGGCATTCCACTTGGCCGTTGCTCTGCAGCATCTGAGCATTGTCTGAGACAGGATACTGCACTAGATCAACGGCTGGGCTGGTAATTCTGTGTAAAAGACAATCAAGTCTAACATTTATTATTAAGCCTCTATCTTTCCCCTGAATGATGCTCTACAAGTGCTATCACCTGTTACACTGAAATTGTAGGCAGGTGTCCATACCAGGGGTTCTGCTGTTATATCTTCCATTGCCTGCATGCCCCATCACCATGCTGCTGGTGCTAACTGTGTGGTCTGTTGCTATAACCATACAATGGGCTCTATGTTACAAAGGCAGTTCAGTATATATGAAGCCCCAGTGCTGCCAGCTGCACTGTGGAGACAGACCGCCTGTACCCCTACAGTGCCACTGACTCCTCCTCCCATGGGGGCAGGGCCGGTGCAAGAATGTTTTGCGCCCTAGGCGAAACTTCCACCTTGTGCCCCTCCCCCCCGCCCTGAGGTGCCTGCCCCCCTGGCAGCTACTCCCCTCTGCCCTGAGGCACCCCACCCCCAGCTCACCCCTGCTCCGAGCACGAGCACCCTGAGCACGCCGTTGCTGCTTCACTTCTCCCGCCTCCCAGGCTTGCGGCGCCTAAGCTGATTGGCGCCGCAAGCCTGGGAGGCGGGAGAAGTGAAGCGGCCATGGCGTGCTCGGGGAGGAGACGGGGCAGGAGTGAGCTGGGGCGGGGAGTTCCCCTGCGTGCTGCCCCCGCCACTTGCTGCAGGCGGCTCTCCCTGCGCTCCTCTGCCCCAGCTCCCTCCGCCTAAATGCCGGCAGCAACTGGGGCGGCCGAAGATCCATCCGCCATGGTCGCTGCCGAAGAAAATTGCACCCCCCAAATCTCAGCGCCCTAGGTGACCGCCTACGTCACCTAAATGGTTGCACCGGCCCTGCATGGGAGGTAACACACAGATCAGGCTGTTCTGTGTTCCCATCTGTGCCTGATCCACTGGTGATGTGACTCTGTTACAGCTCTGCCTGGTGAGTCTGGCTCTTGAGCACAAGCTATAGACACTTACTTACACTTTTAGGTGTTGAGGGCCCTGTCTCAATCCTTGGTTTTGGCCAAGAGAGAGGTCATCACACGACCAGCATGCAGGATCAGGGCTTGGATGGTAGGTGGTCCCATTTGCTGGCTAACACTTTATCCCCTCTGCGGGTGGGTAATGATGAGTGCTGCTGCTCTGTGCTAATTGGCAGAATAGTAATTATCTCATGTTACTTTTTAAAGAAACAGATGAATTTTTACACTTGGTTACAGATCAACCCCAGCAGCAGGTTATGTGTTTGTCTGACTGTCCCTGCCAACGCACCTCAGCACAAGGTAAGCTTCAAAAGGGAAAGTGAGCAGGCCAAGAAGTGTTTGTCTCTGGGGATGGAGGAGTTAGTGACTCACTTTGCTCCACTTTTCCAGCCTCAGTTAATTGTTTGGTTTGGCTGCCTTGGAGGCTCTGTGTTTTCATAACTTAAAATTGAAACCTGGAAAAAAAAAACCTAATTTAAAAAAAACAACCCACTGCTCAACTATCTGCTGTAGTGACCTTACTGAAAGTCAACAGTGAAATACCATCCAACATGGTATCACAGTGACTCAACATTTCTGCACTGCGACCTCAGGGATGCCAGACTATATTTGCTAATGATTTATTTAGTGCCATAGATGCGCATGTGATTGTTTGGTAAATAAAAAAAAATATGGTCCTCACCCTGAAAAGCTGATTATGGAAATGAAATCAAGCACATAGGAAAGCTACCAGACCACAGTAGTCAGAAGTTGGGACAAGGGGCTTGGAAAGTAGACGTTATGAACTTTTTGGATCTGTTATTTTCCCACAAATAGCACATAATGTACATCTTCCGTGCTGTAGGTTTCTCACAGTCATAGTTGGAATAATTTCTCACTCTGAAATATGGGTGTGGAGGATTAAGGTCTCCTGGGGTGCTGGGCCAGAGCAAGTGTTGGGGGAGGCCTTCCCCACCCCTTCTGCCTGTGGTCCTGCCCCTATTCTGCCCATTTCACCCACAGTCCTGCTCATTCTGCTCCCCCACTGCAGTCCCACAATCTGTTCGCTCGTTTCTGGCGTTCCTCCCCCCTGGGCATGGACCCAAGACCGGAGAAGCTCTGCCCCCACCCCCTCCTCCATGGTCCAGGGTCCGCAGCAGGGAGCAAGAGTTCCTCCAACCCTGAGGCTGCAATACGGAGCGAGAGTGTCTCCAGTCCCAGGCCTGCAACTGGAGCCTGGGTGCTGGGGCTTCCCGTGCCGCTCTGCGCTTCTGCCAGGGACTGGGGTCTGGGCACTAGGACTTACCGTTCCTGCCTGGGACTTCTGCTGGAAATGGGATTGGGGCACTGGGGCTTCCCCTGCCTGCCCCATGGCTTCTGCAAGGGCTCTGGGCTTCTGCTGCCCCATGACACATTTCTGCTGGGGTACCCATTTTTCTGGTGCCTCCCAGTTGGCTGGGACCCCTGGGCACAGGCCCTATGGGCCCATTGTATAATCCACCACTGTGTATAACCATGAGGGGAGCAGGTATAAACAACCCTAAGACTGATAGGATGGATAGAGCTTTTACCTTTTGCCACTGAGAAGGGAGAAAAGTAGGAGGAGAGAAAAAAAAAATGGAAAAAGACCCCCCCCCCGTAAACCCTCCCCAGAAAACTTGTTTTGTTTCAAAAACCAAAAGCTGTTCAGTTTTCAGTTTTTATCAAAAAATTGGAAAAGTTTCAAGTTTTTCATGCACATTTTTGAGAACACATATCATTACCAGTTTTTTTGAGAATCATACTTACAATTTTTTAACCAACTCCAGGGAAGACTGATTTTTTTAATATTAAGAGATGATGCTGAAAATGCCGAGACACAGATTTTTTTTTCTCCCCTTCTTTCTAATTCTGATGGGTTTAAAATGTCAAAGCTAAACAACGTTGCGGCTGTAAACCTGGGCTCTGTCACTTGAACGTGTGTGGAGGGGAAAGCTGATACCAATCATCTTTGTCTCAGTCCTTCCGTAAACCTTTCCTTTGCTGTAATACCTACCAACAAACGTGACATCAGTTGAGGTTGCTAGTGAGCAAAGACCACTGCCTGTCATGGTGACCAATCTTGTCTCATTGTTTCCTTTTACTCCCACATTGGTCTGAAGTCACCTGTTTATCTTTGTCTTACACTTACATTATTAGCTCTTTGGGGCATGGGCTGCTTTTTGGTCTGTGTTTGTAGAGGGGCTAGCACAATGGGATGCTGCTCCAGAGCTAGCACTTCAAGGCATTATGGTAGTAGTAACAACAATGGCGAATTTCATGCTTTGTGGAGGTCTGTTGACAGCAGCTAACATCTGGGTAGCAAATCCACTTAGAGAAAAGAAATCTGTTCCTATTTGACAAAAAACGAGAGAACTAGAGACAATCGATAACTGTCCTCTGAAGGGAGGTAACAGCGTTATGTAAAACAGGAGGTAACAGTGTTTAGATACAATTGCAGCCTTAGAAATGGAGTGTGTGAAAGAAACAGAACTTAACACGATTTCTAATTTGTAAGAACTTGCCAGTGGATAATTTAAAGGGTGATGAAAGTAACTGATTCCTAGATTTAAACACCCTGAAAGCAACATGTATGAAAATGAAGGCCGCCATGATCTTGATTTCAATAGGGAGCTTGTTTTAAAAGTCAGTAGCATGATAATGCCCATGCTCAATCTTGCATCCCAGCAGAAACTGAGAGAGATCACAGGCTGCAAATTTCTCTTGACCAGCAGATGACTCCACGTACTGCACTGCTAAAAAAATGGTCTTGGTTTTGATAGTGGAAAGACACAAAACAGATGTTACCATTTAGATCATTCAGAAGATAGGAAAAGAAAAATGGGGACTCGCTATTCTACAAAATGTTTTACTGAGGACTCATGGACTATTGTGTCATGCTGGGTCTAGGAACAAATAGAACCACTGCAACAGCTGGCATCAGAAATTCCAAGATTTAAAGGAGAGCAATAAAACCTTGTTCACCATTCATTGCCTAGGCCACATTGCACCATTATATGCTGCTGATCAGGGAGCTGGAACAATTTTTATAGTGGGGGAGCTAAAAGCCACTTAACTAAACTGTATTCCCTGTATACAATGGAAACCACTTCAAGTTGGGGGTGGGTCAGCACTCCCCACCCCCAATTCCAGCACCTATGCTGCTGATGTATATGTGGTTTGGCCATAAATTGTAGAGAAGTTATGCAGCAATTTTCACCACCATTTTGAAATAGCTGTAAGAGGATATGACTTTCTCAGTTCAAAGCATTTGAAGAGGCCAACACGCTGATGGTTAAGTTTGCAAGACTGTGTTGACAGGGTAGTAAACCAATACAATGTATTTCTAAGCTAGGGCTACACCCATGGGAAGAAGCTGTTGATTTGTCTGATAACTGTTGAAAGAAACAACCTTAGAGCCCTTCTGGCAAAAACAAACAAACAAAAAACGCCATTTCAATTTTTGAAAGCCATTCATCCTCTTTTAATACATTTCAAAGTGGTTCTCCAGTGCACAGTCACAATTTGCCTGTATTGCAAACCAGAATGAGAATGCTAGACAAATCTCTGGTGCTCCCTGTTATATTTCTCTGTACACGAGCAACAGATACCATGAATCTAAATAACTTTCATTTAGATTAAAGGAACAACAAATCAAAAAAGAACAAACCAAGAAAAAGCCCCCTTGAGAGAGACAGATTATCCACAATGAGTCATGTCTCTCAGATCGTTAGCAGTCTGACCAGAACTGAACAAAAAATGGTTGCCAACAACAGCACAGTATCACCTTAGAGATTGCAGTATCACCAAGCACAAGCTTTCAGAAATCATGTGTCAGGCCCCCAGATCATGAGATTGGCTTAAAATCATGATTTTTTTTTTTTAAATAAAGATTGGGTTGTTTTCCTTTTCCTTCTGGTTTCTGAGCCTTTAGGGTGTACTTACTGCATATTTATTCTCTGTAACTCGGAGTGCAGAAAATAAATAAATAAAGCTGAGAATCTCATGAAATCTCATTCCAGCAGTCTGGGCTTTTATAAAACCCCTAAACATCATGGCTATTAGTCAAGATGATCCAGGGCGCAACCTCATGCTCTGGGTGTCCCGTAAGCTGCTGACTGCCAGAAGCTGGGACTGGATGACAGATGAATCACTTGATATTTGCCTTGTTCTGTTCATTCTCTCTGAAGCATCTGGCACCAGTCACTGGTGGAACAGCAGATACTGGGCTAGATGGATCATTGGTCTGCCCCAGTTTGGCCATTCTTATGTTCTTATGAGAATCATGATAACAGCATGAGACTTGAGAGGTTTACTTATCTTTCCACAACTTGAGTTCTTTGAGATGTTTCGACCTGATAGGTGCTCCACCGTAGGATGTGCGCATGCCTGTGTGATCTTGATGAGAGCTTTGAATCACCGACCTCATGTTCCAGAGTGAGAGCATATCGGGAGAAGCGGACCCAGCTATTATAAGCATAATTCCTAATTCTGAACCTTAGAGTCCAAAATGTGAGTGCCTGCATGAAACCTCCAAGCTTAATTACCAGCT
Source organism: Chelonoidis abingdonii (assembly GCF_003597395.2). Lineage (NCBI taxonomy): Eukaryota > Metazoa > Chordata > Testudines > Testudinidae > Chelonoidis > Chelonoidis abingdonii. The sequence continues at coordinate 142,399,689 of NC_133769.1, read as the reverse complement.
TGGATCTGATAGCGCTGCCACCAGCCAAAAATTTCCAGTGTTTGGCTCACTCTGGTCTCCCCGAAACCGTCCCTGGGGTGAGCCCACATGACTCCAGATGCCCTGAGTCTTACCACAAAGGGAAATAACCCCCTCCCCTTGTTTCTCTTTATCCTCCCCAGGTTGCCCCCTGTGGTATACACTGGAAGAATTTCTGTACTTAACTCCTTGAGTTACCAAACAGAGAGGCAATTACCTTTCCCCTCCTTTTTCTCCCGCCTCCAGTCGTTTCCCGGAGAAACCCGTAATCCTGGCACAGGGATTCTATCCCTAGAGCCTCACTTTAGAAAAGAAATTTCAACAGGTTTAAAAAGAAAAGCCTTTATATAAAAAGAAAGAAAGACATAAAAATGCTCTCGTATCAAGTAACAATATACAGGGTCAATTGCTTAAAAGATGACATATGAATTAAACAGCCTTATTCAGAAAGAAATACAAGTATTAAAGCATCCCAGCAAACTACACGACATGTAATACAAAAAAACAATAAAAGCCTATTGTTTTTCTACCTTTGTACTCACAACTTGGAAACTGAAGATTAGAAGCTTGAAGATAGAAAGATCCCTCTCATAGCCGAGAGACAGACAGGAGACACAGACAAAGGGACACACTCCCAAACTTTCCCTCCGTGAGCTTTTAAAAATCTTGTTTCCTGATTGGTTTGGTTCCCTTTGTTAACCCTTAGCTATCTGTTTATGACACCAGCCACTCCAGTTTCTTCTCAAATACAGAGCCAAAAGACTCCACAGCAGAGGGGAAGAAGGGCAGGAGATGGAGCACCTAGAGGGACAAAACACCTCAAAAACCTCAAGTTACTGAAAGGTAAGTAACCTCTCCTCCTTCTTTGAATATATGTCCCTGTGGGTGCTCCACTACAGAAGCCTGTCAAGCAATAACTCAGTGTGGAGGTGGGTGCTGTGGAGGGAGATCCCTGGAAGTTTGGAGGACGGCATTGCCAAAGATCATGTGTATCCTGGATGCAGGTAGGATAGCATAATGCTTGGAAAATGTCTGAACTGAGGACCAGGTTGCAGCCCTGCACATTTCCGCCATGAGAATGTCTTCAGAAGGGCTATAAAAATGGATGTAGCCATGGTGGAGTTGGCTGTCACCCTGGGGATGGAGGGAGCACTCCAGCTGCCTCTAGCAGGCTATAATGCAACACGAAACCTATTTCAATAGGCTGTGTGTGGAAATTCACTTTCCATTCATTCTTTCAGAGGAGACAAGCGACCTGGGGTAAATCCTAAAGGTTCTTGTCTTGTCAAGATAGAGGCAAACACTCTCAGAACACCTAAGGTGTGGAGGCTGGCTGCTTCTCTCGAGCAGTGAGGTTTGGGAAAAAACACTGGAAAATGGATATTTTGATTGATATGAAAATCTGATGACACCTTTGATAGAAACTGAGGATGGGGGTGCAGCATGATTTTTTCATGGTAGAAGGTACTATATGGCAAGTAAGCCATGGACACTCCAAGGTCTCCCACCCTTCTGGTTGAGGTGCTGGCTACCAGCAATGAAGTCTTAAGGGAGAGAGAAAGGAACGAACAGGTGATCCTAAGCTTGAACAGGGGGTTCCTTAAAGTGTTGAGGACCAAACTGAGGTCCCAAGGAGGTGTAGGGTTTTGGATATGAGGAAACAAATTAGATAAACCCTAATGGAATCTGGCTGTGATATGATGGGCGAAGACTAAAAGGCCCTCAATAGACAAATGTAAGGTTGTAATGGCTGCCAGATGTACTTTAACAGAACTCATTGATAGTCCCCGTGTTTTCAATTCCAACAGGTAATCGAGGATTCTCAAAAGAGGAGCTCCAGAAGCATACACAGTGTGACAGGACACCATGAAAGGCAGCGTTTCCAGTTTTGCAAGTAAGTGTTACATATGGGTAGGCTTCCTACTATTCAGAAGTACAAACAACCTCCGCCAAGCAGTCCAATTATAAATTCAAGGACCATCGAGGAGCCAGACCTTGAGGTTCAGAAATATGAGACTGGAGAGGTTCATGGTGCCTGAGTTTTGTGTCAGAAGGTCCAAGCTAAGTAAGAGGCATCAAGGCAATACTACAGAAAGGTGAAGAAGATTCGAGTGCCAGATTTGTCTGGGCCAAGAAGGTGCTATTAAGATGAAACTGTTCCTGCTCAGTTTGAGTAATGTTTTGAAGATGAGCACCGTTGGAAGATAGGCACAAAGGTGAGCACGGGGGCAGGGAACTTGGGAGGGTGTCTCCTAAAGAACTGCAGCCTCATCCCCTCTGGGACCAGAAGATTGGGCATTTTGTATTGTCCGGGGTTGCAAACAGCTTTACTATGGTGAGGCTCCGTGCTCTCGAGATGCTGTGAAAAATCAGGTTGTTGAGCTCCCAGTCGTGGTCCTGATAGAAGTTTTTGTCACTGTGTTCTGGAGGCCTGGCAAGTAAACCATGGAGATCTCTGTGTGGTGGGCAATGTGCCAGTTCCTGTAGTTTTAGGGACTCTGCGCATAAAGACTAGGATCTTGCTCTTCCTTTACAATTTATACAGCACATCACTGCCCTGTGGCCTATAATTACTCTGACGTGATGACCCTGAATGTCATGGAGAAAGTGCTGGCAGCCGTAACGAATTGCTCTTAGTTCTGAGATGCTGATTTGAAGCAATGTTTCCTGTTGGGACCACTTGCACTGTGCAGTTGAACTTTGTAGTTGAGTCTCCCAGCCTAGAGGAGAAGAATCTGTTGTGATGATGTATGATGGTGGTGGGTGTGAGAAAGAGGCTCCCACACAGACCATCAAGGGGTCTCTCAACCAGCTGATGGAGTCTAGTACCCATGGGAGTATGAAAACTCATTTGGCAAGGCTGTGTCTGTTCGGCATGTACATGGTTTTGAGACAGACTTGAAGACATCAGAGATGTAATCTCGCATGTGGTGTAACAAACGTCTAGACCAACATGTGACCTAGGAGCTGGAGGCAGGTCCTTACTGTTGTCTGAGGACTCTGCTGTGAAAGAACGTAAGTGTTCAGATTCCTGAGGTTTAAAATTGAATTTCAGCCTCCATTTCTTTTGGGAAACGGGAAATATTTGAAATAAAACTCTCTTCCCAAAATTTCTAGGGGAAACCAGTTCTATTGCCTCCAGATGCAGCAGGGATCGAACCTCTTGCTTTAAAAGATCTTCATGAGAGGGGTCCCTGAAGAGGGAGGGGGTTGGAGTATTTGTGTTCATAGAGTCTGGGTACACCACAAGGGGTGCAGAATGGTATAGGGAAGGACCTTGCACTGAAATCTTAGAGTCTGTCTTAGTGTCATTCCCAGAGTCCAAAGACTGGGCTCTAGGTATTGGTGCCAGGGTCAGTTCTGGGGGGCCAAGAAGGTGCTAGAGGAAGCAGAGGATGGGTCAATACTGGGAGCCCGGCTTCTGCTGTCAGATAGGAGGTGGTAAGTGTGGGACATAACAGTACCAATGGGGAGCTTCTCTAGGTGCCCCTTTAGAGAGGAGATGCCGATTCCTCTCAGATGCTCAGATCTTCCTGTGAGAAGAACCTGGAGGGTGCCAGAGGGCTAAAGTAACAGACAACTGGGACCAGGGGTGGTACTGGAGCTTTAGCTGGGGATGGGAAGCAAGATGGAGTTGACAATGCTGCTGAAGTGGCAGCAGAAATGGTCTCTCTGTGCTCAAAGTGCATGCAAACCAAGGATGATGGTACCGGAGAGAGCAGAGGCTAGAAAGGATTCTATGTTATTCTGAGAGGGTGTCTGTACCACTGCCTCAGACTTTCTTGAGTCTTTGGATTCAGATGAGTCTTGATGCCTGGATGGTGCCTCTGAGCACTGTTTGCTGGCAGGTTGATCTTGGGATGTCTGCTTATGCAGTACTGATGCCTTGATCCCGATGTCTGTTGGAGCCTCGGAGGAGTTTCAATCTTACCGCCCTTTCTTTGAGAGACCTGCTTTTAAACCCAGTGCACTTGGACAGGATTTGAGTGTGTCCAAGCCACCTGAGACAGTCGAATGCCTGTCACTCCAGGGAAAAAAATCTACTGCAGGTCTGCCAAGGAATCAGTCCTGGAGAACAGGGAGGGTAGGAGTGAGAAACCCCCCTTGAGCAGAAACTTGTGCAAAATTAGAAGAAGATGATGACGACCAACTACTGAAGGAGAATACAGTAAATAAAACAACATGAAAAAAGCTTCTAAGAGGCAGCAGACATGGAGTTGCTCTTTTCAAGGTGCAGGTGGTTGAGATGGAATTGGGATGGCGGGTTCGCTCCTTTACATTCCCTGGTTCTGGAGCACGAGGTTGTGTAGTGCACAGGCATGGACCACAGATGCTGCTGATTCAAATCTCCAGTCAAGAGCCCAGGGCACGCGCGCAAACCCTACACTGGAGCACCCATAGGGCCATATACTTGAAGAAGTCTGTAACATTAGAACATGAGTACGTTACAGAGCTGTTGTACAGTACATCATAAGCCTTACAGTCCAGGTATTAGGTCATATATTGGAAGAAGAGCTTTGACCATAATAATAAGCAGTGTTTCAGTGCATCTGATGACATTTACTGTTGCTTTAGCTTGAGGTGGTAGAAGATTCATTAATGCAAAAATAAATAAAAATAAGCTGCACGCTTCTTGAGACTGTAAATTGTCTGTTATGTTAATGCCGTTGGTGCAATTACCAAGAGAATGCCAACAGTCCTTCAGCATATGCAAGCAAATACGCAGTGCTCCCAGCTCATTAAGCTAGCAACACATCTCTCCATCTCTCGCTGCTAGCCCTGCATTCGCAGTCGGGTGACTCTGAGGCAGAGTTTATGTAATAGCCAAGGCTAGCACTAGATGCTCTGGGGTGCGCTGCTGCTGCCTGGCAGTTGAGGTGATGCCCATTGTGTTACTCCTAGGTGTATGACTTTACATTGGGCCTCATTAAAATGTATATGGTTTGATTCCACCCGCCACTTTTACCTGCACCCCAAGGGTATTTATGACAGTGCAGATACCCTGGCCTCTCTACTGGGAGTCTCACACCTGGCCACATGAACTGTCAGGTGTATTGTCCCCACCAGCTCTCTGAAGCTGGATCTCTCCTTGCCTGCAGGAAATGGGTGAAGGGTCTCCTCCACAGCATGGTCCCTCTCCTGGGTACATTGTGAACGTCCTGCTGCTGGAGGTTCCTGACTCAGTGCTGTTTTGGGGGTGGGTGGAAAGGGCTAGAGCAGAGTACCACTGACTCCTAGGAAGGCGGATGAGGGGGATCGTTTTGCTAGACAGAGGGACAGGGCCATGCTGGTGGCTCCGGTCTCTGAACTCAACAATATCTTCAGGGCTGAGAGGCCACAGTGATCCAAACACCTTTCCATAGAGAGGATGGTTTGTAGGTGAACTATGCTGTGATGGGGTATTCAAATCTCACATTGGGCCTAAAGGGTTAAAAGGCAATACTGGGCCGCCCCACCTCCTCCAGGCCTGGCAAGAATGCTGCCACTGGAGGAGTGGGTCAAAAGGGGCTCAGAAGCCATGCAAAGGGTGATGAACAGGCTGCAGAAGAGAGGAAGCCAGATGAAAGGTTGAGCCTGCGAAGGGACCACAGAGCAGGTAAGATCCACAGGCAGAGCCTTCTCCTACCACCACCCCCTTTGAGAACCAGCAGGTCCTTCAGTGTCTTGATCCTTTGGACTCATTTGGTGTAAAGTGGTTGACTGTTTGGACTATAGGGAATACATCCTAAAGTGAAGGGATCTATAGGTAGGAAGTAACCCAGGGAAGCAAATGAGTCTCACAGGGCAGACCCTGCTGGTGATGCCCACAGGGCTCTGGGCTGTGACTTGGTGGAGTGAGTGGCTCTGGGTCCCGCCTCAAGGGCCTAGATCCAGATGTGGGTGGAAAGCTGAAGATCCCCAGTTTAAGGTCAGGAACAGTTACTTCTATCACCTGGACAGAGAAGCCTAGGGCCAGATGTTGGGTGCTCTAACCACAGGCCACTCAACCCTCCGAGGTCCCTATCACACATACAGTTTCTCTGCCCACCCGTCCAGGGGGATTATTGCATCCAGGCCTTTAGAGCTCGGGAGCCAGATTCCCCTGCTGGTCACATGAAGACCATCCAGCAGAACGTCTGTTCTGCAAAGGGGCAGAGCAGTGCTCTGTGGTATCATCAGAGACTGTTACTCTGATTGTCACTTGCTGCCTCTACCACCCATTCCATAAAGAATTTAAACTGGTGTGTTAACTGTAAAGAAGACAGGACACTCGAGAAAATCAATTTCTCTGTGAAAAGGCTCTGATAGTCCTTAAATGGCTGAAGATTATAAATGGCTCCAGCTGCTCAAGCAAAGTTTTAGCACTTTCACCCCTCTCCATAAGACTATGAAAGTTTCCATGGCCAAAGGGATAAGACTGCATGTAATATGACAACTGGAGTGCACGTTTACTCCAAGAAAACTCATACACTTAGGAATGCATGGATAATTTTTGTACTTAAGGCTGGCTTAGTGCCTTTAAGCAAATGCCAGCCATGCAAATAAAAGTAGTTGATGGACATACACTGTACTCCACACCAGAAATGTGTAATAGTATCTAGAAATTTTTTGAACTGACCGTAGTTTTGATGGGAACCAGACTGTCCTGTAGCAGAAATACATCGAGCACAACTGAGGTAAGGAAGGGAAATGTTTTTTAAAAATTGACCTTTTCTTGAAATCATAGAAATCAGTGATTACTGTGAAATATGCAAATAGGCTCTAGTGCCGCCTGGCACAGCCTACGCACTAGTGTGTAAGGAAGGCATTCACAGTGTGCTTTTCTTGGAACCTTAGTGGTTAATACTAGAAGCACAAGCTCTGGCCTGATGAGGAGCATTTTATTGCATGTAATAGTATTATGAATTGCCTGGTAAATGCCAGGAAGTGTTTGAGCAAAAATGATACTCAGTGAAAACTGAAGCTGCACAGCAATGCTTAGCTGCTACATAGCACTTGTCATCTCTAGATTTCAAAGCATTATGTAAAGGTCATTAGCCCCATTTTATAGATGGAAAAACTGAGGCACAGACAAGTTAAGACCCCCGTCTTCTAGTTCTGGGTGTCCAATTTCAGACACTGAGGATGAATCCTGGTCCTACTGAAGTCAATAGGAGTTTTGCTTCAGTGGGGTCAGGATTTCATCCCAAGAGCCTCATTTTTCAAAGTTGCATAGCACAAACAATTCCAATGATTGGTCAGAGCAGACAGTGTTGAGCACCTCTGAAAATTAGAATCAGAGAAGTGAACAGAAAACTCATGAATTTCAAATATTGGGGAGGGGGGAATACATGTTTCATGAACATCTGCTCAAAAATGTCCCTATTTATTTTAAACATATCTAGTAAAAAACCAGTTTGAGGCTAACTGTCCCCTCACACCCGTGTAAATCAAGAGCAAAACCTCTGATTACAGTGGTGCTACCATTAGATTTTAGCAGTGTAACTGAGAAGAGACCCAGGTCCCATATGTCAAAAAGTTGCATGAGTGTAAAACTGGTGTAAGTGTGAGACTCCAGTCTGACAGGCACCTAAAGAACTTTGTCCACCTGCTCTAGTGCCTAAGAGGAAGGTAGGTGCATACGTGACTTTCAAATGTGGGAATGGTGTGATAAGCATACGCAGGACCTCTATGAAACCAGCATTAGCTGCACCCAAATTCTGAGCAATGTGGGTGGGCCCAAGGGACAAAGTGGGACTTTCAGTATGGATGGGTGGGGGAGAGCAGCACTTGGCTAGACCTGGGCACCCTGGATTTTGGCATGATACCTAATGCATAAAGCACAATTGGAGGTGAACCCAGCATGCAGCACAGGAACAAAAGAGGCAGCAGTTGGGACAGGAAGACTTCCAGTCACCCTGAGAGAGAGACGACAGGATGGATGGGGGAAGGGGAAGCTTAATGACAGGAAATGTGTGTCAGGCTCCCAATGGGTTGGGGAGATAGTGAAGGGACACAGGCAGGGTCTGGATGGAGGAAGGAAGCAGGAGACTAGCTGGCCACAGGAAGGCAGGTTGGATTAGGGACGAAGGGAGATTGGGGAGTTCTACATCCCTGAGGCAGCCGTGAGAGAGGCGAATGCTCTTCACCTTCTATCAGTGCACAGCGGTTATGGTTGTGTTTCCTGGGGCTCACAAGCTGGAGGAGAAACGTAGGAACACAGGCTCCACTAGGATGGCATCCGAACCCTCTGTCCTGAGCTCAAAGAAAACCTGGAGAACAGGAGCCAGCAGAACCCATAAATGATCCATGGCTGAGAATGTCACCATGGTCCTGGGCATCACGGCAACTGGTTCTTTGCAGTGAACAATTGGCCAGACTATGGCCATCAGCTAGTCTGTGGTCTCTAAGCGTAACAAGCTGCTTCAGGCATAAGCTGATGCTCACTTTCCTGTCTCACATGAATTTTTTTGTTTCATTTCACAGTTAAACCCCATTTATCTCCTTTATTCTTTTAATGTTGGAGGAGGCAGTTTCCACTCCTGATAACACAATGAGCTGCCAGTCACCATGCAGTCACTAATATTTCCTTATCACAAAGTCATCACCGCTGTCTTGACAAATTACCCAGTGTATTTTGGATAAGCCTTGTTTTTTAAATAGATGCTGCTGGTAATAAATACTATGGACTTAACTGGGTAGAAAATTTGGGCGTTGAGAGAAATGATTTGCAGCAGTAGCACCCAAGAAAATGAAACCACAAAAGTTTTGGTGGTAAGGCTCTTAAGCTGCAGTCCGTTAGGACTGGAACTTTCTTGAAAAAAATCACTATGAAACACAATGTAGTCCACTTCGATAAGACACAGATTGTCTGGGGAAAATCTGGTCACTGAACCCAAGGAGGGAGAGCTTAAAATTCTGGTTGATGGGCAGCTCTGACTTCTGCACACTGGGAGGCTATTCCTGCCTTAAACTCAGTCAGTGCAACGGGATCCTGGCTGATTCTATTCTACTAGGTCTCAGCATTGCTAGTGTCTCACATTGAAGCGCTGTGCATGCCAGATGAATAAATGAAAGGTGCAGCACTAAAGAAAAGGGGACTTGAAGGATATCCCTCAGGGAAGGGAACAGGCAGGACTAGAATTGGTTAGTTAAGCCCAACCAATTGTCCCCATGTACCATGACCAACATTTTTCAAATTGAGGTGTCCCAAATCACAAACCTAAATTCCATATACAGTGTCACCTATATAAGAAGCCTTTTTTTTTTAAAAAAAAAAAAAGGGTTTTGGCACAGCTGGAAATCAAGTCACTTTTAATAGACAGCTAAAAATATATTTACGAGCCTAACTTTAGGAACCTACACTTGAATATTTTGACCTATATGTTTTGAATGAAAGAATGGAAATGCAAATATATATATTAAAAACACAAACTAACTAAGAAGCAATAGCAGCACCATAAAAATCAAAGTGTGCAGTGATTTATTTTGCCCACACATCTGTCAAAGTGATATGTCTCCATGGTCCTGCCTTAGCATCTCCATCACCATGTCAAATAGCAGATTGTTTCTAGTCAAGGAAACAAAATGAGACTGCACTGGAACAGATGCGGCATAAATCTACTTAGGGCTGGTAGTGTCCCCACAAAATGAGAAAGTACTTAGGCAGAGAAATGAGGAACAGCATATGTTACAACATCAGACACCCTGCCTGCAACTAGTATAGGCGCATCCTCTTGCTTTACTTTACAGTACAGCACAGAAAAAAAATCTATTTGTTAATAATAGTTAGCTGCTTTTTAACTGATAGTTTTCAAAATACTGTATTCTGGTGAGTACTTAGCATTATCCCCATTTTCCAGAGAGGGGAAACTGAGGCACGGAGACTTAACATGCTCAACACTGCATAGTGAATTGGTGGCAAACCTGAGATTTTCCCATCTGCCAGTCCAATGCCCAATCCACCAGACCATGCTCTCAACCCTTCAAGTCCTTTAGCATTTAACAGAGATGAAATCATTAGAATTCTTTAGAAATTGCTGTACTAACCTACTGATTTTAAGAGTGAAGAGCCATACTATACCAGAGATATAATTTCTGTTAGATAAAATTCCATAGGATTTTTGATAAAGGAAATTTTTACCATCCAGGGACTAAAAAAAACAATTTGTTTCACTGAAATGAAATAAAATGTGCTTATGGGACTTAGTTCTGATTTACATTCTATGCCTTTATTCACTGAAAGATTATAGTACCACATAGAACAGCGTAACAATCAAATATGGCAATAAATAGGCACCATGAGATACATTGGGGTTGTTTGACAAGGCAAAAGTTGGTGTAACAGCTGTTATACTGGAGTTCTGGACTCAGCTATTAACTTAATGCAGCATTTTTACGTTACTCTAACTCAGGGGTCGGCAACCTCTGGCATGCAGCTCGCCAGGGAAAGCACCCTGGCGGGCCGCGCCTGTTTGTTTATCTGCTGTGTCGGCAGGTTCAGCTGATTGTGGCTTCCACTGGCCAATGGGGGTGGCGGGAAGCCACGGCCAGCACATCCCTAGGCCCACAGCGCTTCCCACCGCCCCCATTGACCTCAGACAGCAAACCGCGGCCAGTGGAAGCCGCGATTGGCCGAACCTGCCGATGCAGCAGATAAACAAACTGGCACGGCCCGCCAGGGTGCTTACCCTCGTGAGCCAAGTGCCAGAAGTTGCCCACCCCTGCTCTAACTGATGGACTGTTTACATTACAATTCCAAACAAGCTGATAATGTGTATATCATAAAAGTGCAATAGAGCAAAAGTGCTTTTCCTCCACTACATTTTAAGTCTGACTCGAGGGCATATTTGTGTCCACTGCTTTAGACTCTATACAAGTTTGAGGCTTAGTTCATGTTGCTTAATATCCTCTCTAGCTGTACTTTTGATTGTGCCGTACTTTTTTGAGAGCTAGCGAGACTTTCTCTAATACAAAATGAAAGCCACTGTGCAAAGTTACATTTTTCACTTTGAATTTTTTTTAAAGCAGTCAGTTAATATCCTGATGAATTCTAAAACACCTTTACACAAAAAGTTACTTTATCAACAGAAAAGCTAGTTGCTGTCTGTAAGCAGGTGATTTTCACAATTTGGCCTGGACAGAGCATAGTCACATTTTATGAAGTCCAAATTTAGGCCTCAATCTTACAATAGACAGTCTGCCCACATGATGTCAGTTCCCAGATCTGAGTCTTCAGTCCCTCCTGGAATGTAACTTTATGGGTAACAAATATCAGTGAAAAAACACATTTCAATCGATGCTGCTTTCATCCCCAAACTGGCTGTTCTTGGGGTTTGCCCTGCAGATCTCCTCTGTCCTATCCACTCCTTTCTTCTATCTCAGGGAGAGGCGCCAGCTCATTTATATTTCTTGAATGGAGAGAGTGACTCAGTAGAAACAGCTTGACAGATATATGCAGGATCCAAGCATCTGAATCAAGATAATGCATCAGAAAAGCCCTGGAATCTGTCACCCTATTATGTCTCCTTTTGTTAGCCCTTCCTTTGCAGCTGTCACATTATTTAGCATGGATAACATGGACAGTAGCCTATGACATAGAGGAAAGCTGCTTGAGTATCCGTTTGCACTGCTATAAAAGAAAACTAACAGGTTCTACTTACCATAGCAACAAACATATGCCTTTTCAGCCTAGCCCTTCCTATCATTTCTCAGTCAGCATCGAGATGTTGACTCCCACCACCATGCAGCCCAGGATACCAGCCTCAATCGCCCACTTGTTAAATTTTTGAACAAGCACCTTTGTGCTTTCTCCCATGGTGCCTCTCATGCTTTGGAGGCGCTCCCCATAAACATCCACCGAGCCAACTCCTTCTCCTTCTTCTTCAAAACTCTCCTTAAATCCCTCCTTTGCTGAGATGACTATAAGAAACTTCACAACAGTTTAGGCTGCAGGTGTGCTGAGATCACTTCCTATCATGCTGACCAGCATTGTGTCCTTGCACTCCCCCATTGGTCTGTCTCTACCTGTTATCTCTTGTCTAATATTTATATTGTAAGCTCTTTGGGCAGGGATAGGGCTTTTTTTATTTTATTTTTTTTTGTTCTGCATTTCTATTGCGCCCAGCACAATGGGGTTCTGGTCCATGACTAGAGTGCTTAGGCCCTATGGTAATACAAATAATGCAAAAATAGTAAGTTCAGGTCAAGTAATGGGTCGTATCAATAGAGTTTTATCTCAAGCAGGTTAAAAATAAAAGTAACCGGGACACTTCAGCTTGTTGTGGATGGAGGTGCACACACAGGATCACCAAGTCATAAATGATCCTTTACCTCAAATGCATGCATTGCCTCCTGCCTTTCCCTCACCGGTGCTGTTTGGCAGTCCTAGCCTCAACCAGAAACTTACTGGTGTTAAACTGTAAAACAAGGAGGTGGTAACTAGCAAACAACTGTTGGTAAAAACCTGACAAGCTGAGTTAAAGAGACAGCCTGTGATTTAAAAGACCCCAAATGTAACTTGGGCTATGCCTACACTACATCATTTACAGGGGCACAGCTGTATCGATGCAGCTGTGCTGTTGTAGTGCTTCTGGTAAAGATGCTCTAAGCCGATGGGAGAGAGCTCTCCCCTCAGCGTAATAACTCTTGCCTCCTTGAGAGGTGGTAGCTATGTCGGCAGAAGTTCTCCTGTTGCCATAGTGCTGTCTACATCAGCACTTAGGTCGGTGTAAATTATGTCGCTTGGGGGTGTGGCTTATTCGCACCCCTGTGCGACGTAAGTTATATTGAACTAATTTGAGGTGTACAAGTAGCCTCAGTGAAGTAGTGGGTCCCTAGAATATAGCTAGCCAGAATGACTGTTACAGAGGCATACAAGGCTATTAGAATCTGAAAATCATTAATATTACACACAAAACAACATCAAGAGAGTTGTCCTTAAAAAAGTATCTTTTCTTATAGTTTCTCTTAAAACACGTCTCAGAGGTATCACTGGCAATAGAAAAATGACTGTTCTCATATGTATTTAAGTAATAGTAATTAAGGGTTGAGTAACATACCCAAGTGTAACTTGTGAAACTATCTACTTTGGGTTCACTTGTATTTTGCAAAACTGTTGAATCTCTCATAAAATTACAAGTGGGTTTTTTTTAAATTATATATCAAGTGGGGGTTTCCTTCTATTTTGCAGCTACGTAATCAAGAACTAACTATGTGGCAGCAGAATCATTTGTTACTGAAAGAATTTCACTGTCCTGAAAGAGAGGATCGGAAAGAAAACTGATTGCACCTCTAGCCATCCTGTTCCATCTAGGCACCCATTCCACCTATCTAATCGTTTATCCATCCTGTGCTCGTCAAAATGGTTTCTAAGCAATTTGGCAGTCACAGCAAAGTGACAGCAATTCAGATTTCTTTTAAAGCTATTTCTTTTTATTTGTTCTTAGTAATTGTAGGGCCCATTAGCAAAATAACCCTTATACCTAAGTGGAGTTAATATAATGCATCTTATTCTGATGACAGAAAACAGTTGAATGATGTAGTGTAGCATTTCAAAACCTTTTTAAAAAGAGGTTTTTCTCCTCTGAATCAGGATCCCGAAGCTGGGCACAAAATCTCCTCTTTGCTCAGTTAGGTTTGTGCTGGTAGTCAGCAGTAAGGCTAAAAGTCCTAATGGAGGCACTTCAGATAAATGTGGAACAGCACCAAGAGCAATGCAAAAGCGGATACTCTCCCACTGTTGTCCCCTACTCACAATCTTCCCAGAGGCCCTAAATTATAATTGAACATACTTCTAAAGCAGGGGTTTTCACACTTCATTGATAACAAAAACTACTACATGACCCCAGGTGGTGGGGTCCAAGCCGAAGTCCAAGCCCAAGCCCCACCACCCGAGGCGGGAGGGCCAAAGCCAAAGCCCAAGGGCTTCAGCCCCAGGCAGGGGGCCTGTAACCTGAGCCCCGCCACCCAGACTTTGACCCCACCTCAGGCTTCAGCCCCAAGCCCCAGAAAGTCCAAGCCAGCCCTGGCAACCCCATAAAAATGAGGTCATGGCCCACTCTGGGGTCCCAACTTCCAGTTTGAGAACCACTGTTCTAAATCAAATCTAGCTGAAATGCATCCAGGCTACTCATCTAGTATCCTCTGCTGGGCTGTTCCTGGTGCAGCTCTGGCAGCAGGGCCAGTCTGTTACCCTCTATCTGAAACAAAAGGTGCTGGGACTGAAGTGCAGCTTCAATTGCACCTGAGGGAGGGGGAGACAGACACAGACTGAAAAAAAATACTAAACAGCAAAAAGTTGACAGTTATGAAATCTAAAAAATCCCTTCATTTAAAAAAATACAGCTAGTTGCTTGATTAAAATATCCTATAGTCATGAAGATATTTCTGTTAAACTAAGAAAATCTGGGATGAATATGCAGAGGATGCACTGTTACCACACAATACTGATTGTGGAGCTACAAAAGAATGTCTTTACGAATCATACTGCATCAGAGTAGTAACGCTTTTACCAAAAAAACTTGTACCAAAAAACAATAAAAAATATTTCTCTCTTCTCAGTTAAGAATTATTTCAAGGTGGATTGGGAAGTGTTCCAGGCAGTGACCTTGCTAAAATTCATCTCAATTTAAGGCATATCAACACGAACAGAGAAGGAGGCTATAAATATGGTCCATTAAGCATGCACAGGTAATAGTGCTTCTCTAGATTGTGCATGAAGGCAAAGAGAGCGGAGACTTTTAGTCTTCAGTAAGAGTCCATTTTAATTCTTCTGTGTAGGCAGCAGGTAAAAATCATCCCACAGCTCTGTGTTTAAAACAAAACAAAAATGAATTATTGTACCACGTCAGTAGTGGATGGAAAACACTAATGCGTAGTAGCAGAGCTTATCCAATTTCATTGAATCAAAAGAAAATTTTTTAAAAGGGCTTTTTATTTGCATAGTAATCAAATTTCCATTCAGTCAGATATGGATTGTGTTTTTCCATTAATACCGTATTGACAAACAGAACTCTAAAAGGTCAACAACAAAGATTTCTTATACAGAACAACACAAGCTCTTATGATGCCTGATTTCTGTGCCCACCACAAGGGTGGACTTTAGGCCCGAGCTCACTGCACATCCAGGGGCCCTTCTTCCTGCTGCCAGACAACTGATGGCTCTAGAAAAGGTACGGTTTGTTGAGATGCACCCCTGAGAGGTGCCAAGCACATTCTGGGAGGCTCTGAACACTACCACTCCCACTGAAGTCAATAAGTCTGATCCTGCTGCCACTGTGAGTTTGACCATCTGCTCTCCCAGCACTCTTAGGGCCATGTTCCCTTCTCAGCTTCTTCCCATCCATCTGCAGTCGGGCCTGACACACTATGCTGGAGACCAGCTCTTCCCCCTACACTTTGCTCACTGCACTCTGCATCGGATCAGCCTTTGCCATTGCTTGGCAACTTGTGGAATATTGGTAGTGTATGGAGGTTAGGCATCCAGTCACAGGTAGAATGAGGCTCGAAAGTGTCCTGCCTGTCCTACTTTGCACAAAACATAGGTGCTGTCCTGCCCCAACACATCATCATGTCAACTATTTCCTTTCGAAGCGGGACAAGAGAAGCACCAACCACCTAATCCTTGTCCCTCAACATATGATTTCCATTGGTGCTGGGGGAGCAGGGGGAGGCTTGCAGGATCAGGCCCTGTCAAGGAGAACCATGTCGACAGATCTCTCAAAGACAGCATCTGTGTCCTGACTGGAGTCCTTTGCATCCATCTCAGCAGTTTTTTTCTTACCTTTGTCTTGTTTGTTACAGTAGGTTAATTTCTGGCAGATATTTTTCCATGCTCCAGAATGTTAACATCACCATTCTATTTATAGTTCCCGTGCTGACACTTGGTAATGAAAATATATTTTCACGACTTGTATGCGCTCCTCTGGCTTTCTCCTTTTCACCCCACTGACCCTACTGCTTTCTTCTTGGATGACTGAGACTTTTCATTCTGCCGGGCAAAATTAGTTGAAAAGAGGAGTATTTCCAAAATTGAAAATGATTTAACCATCCCCAAAATCAGTCTCATTTAATTTATGAGAACGATCTGATTGTTCCTTGAGCACTGACCATATTGTCAGAACTCTGGATATCTCCAGAGATGTAGATTAATGAAGAAATGCAGAGATTAGGCAAAAAAATCCCAATTGGTTGAAATCAAGATCTTGCCTGTGTTTAGGCAGAACATATACAGAAGCCTAACCAGAGCTAGGTTAGGTAGTTGGAATGTCATTAAGAGGAAAGTAGAGGCAGAATTTTGGTCTTGGAGCTTGGCAAACAAGCAAAGGTGCAAATGATATTTTACGCTTTACTGCATTTCTGAGCTGTAAATCAGCCAAATGCAGAGGACCCAGGCCAGGCCACACCCACCATTTAAATCCTGATCCTGCCGACATCGATGACAAATTTTCATTGACTTTGAGAATGGGATTTGGTGCAAATGCACAAATCCGAGTCCCAGCACCTATTCTCTGCAGCTAGGTCAGGCATAGCACAGATTTGGGGTGGGGAGGAATATTCTTCCCCAAACTATGGGGCATCTGAGGAGATGCTCCACAAAAGTTTCCTCAGTCATGGTATCCACCACTGGGCCTTATGCAGTCCTCTGTGGGGCAGAGGACCTGACCTGGAGGGACTTTCTGGCCAGCCCATGCCTCACCCCTTCCAGTCCGCTGCAGGTAGACCCTGCAGCGATGAGCACTGTGCTGAGCATGAAGTCTGCTCCTCTGGCATGGCTCACCCTCCCAGTCCCCCCCTTCCCAACAGGACTCCATTAGTCCCACTGCATGTGGCCCAGATCTCTACTCCATTATGCATCATTTCAATAATGTGGGGGCCCTGAAGTGGCTGCCTCTGCTCTGGGACAAATTTCATCTTGAATGCTACAGAATCTCATCGAGTTTGCTCATTTGCTAAAGCAGGGCATTCGCCCTCTGAATGTGCGTGCAGTGCATGTGGATCTGCAATCACGTCCATCTTCTGCCTCAGCTGCTTCTACTAATAAGGCTTTGATGCACTGGGTCACATCTTGACTTAATTGCAGTCAGACTCTCTTGGCAGGTCATTTAAACAGAACATCTCCATGAAGCTGAAGCAGGTGCTTGTTTTCCAGTTCCATGACAAGGGGGGCCTGTCAACAGAGCAAGGGAGGGAGCTGCAAAAGCTCTACCACCAACTCACAGACAAGACAGCTTATTACTAGTCTGAAGTGCACAGTAAACACATTGGGTCTCATTCTCATTTACACCAAAGCCACTTTATACAGCTCTAGGAGTGGAAACTGGCCTTCGAGTCAGGGGCAGCTCCAGGCCCCAGCATGCCAAGCGCATGCTTGGGGCAGCATGCCGTGGGGGGCGCTCTGTCAGTTGCCGGGAGGGCGGCAGGCGGCTCCAGTGGACCTCCCTCAGGCATGCCTGAGGAGGGTCTGCTGGTCCTGTGGCTTCAGTGGAGCATTCGCAGGCACATCTGCGGGAGGTCCGCTGGTCCCGCGGCTTCGGTGGAGCATCCGCAGGCACATCTGCGGGAGGTCCACTGGAGCCGCGGGACTAGCGACCGGCAGAGCGCCCCCCGTGGCGTGCCAGTGTGCTTGGGGCGGCGAAATGGCTAGAGCCACCCCTGCTTAGAGTGAGAGTAAATGTCATTTATTCACCCTTTAAGGTCTCTGCGCTGCAGAGCAGCCTTCGTGTATATGAAAATCAGGCCCACAGACCCGAAAGTGCTGCTGGACTCCACACAGAGGCTTGGCTCTAAACAGAAATAAACAAAAAGATCCGTTTGTTGCAGGAAAGATTTCAGACTGAGGTCCAGTCCTGGTGATCAGAGATGGGTCCACTCACCACTGGGTTGAAAAATGGCCACACAACTGATTACTGCTGGTGCCATGGCTTTGTTATTTGTATTACTGAAACTCTCCCATCCCAACACAAGAGTTTCAGTACAAATTTTTCTTTAAATACCTCACTTTTTTCCTTTCCTCCTCTGAGTTTTATGTATGATTCCTACCCATATTTCTAGAATCCCTGGGCAACTGATCAAGATCAATCAGTGGGATACAACACTTAGAATTATCTGAAAAATATCAAGACATATTTATATTACTACTGACATTTCCAACTGGACCATGGCACTAAGGATGATTACAGGCCCTATTATTATTATTTACTCCCACTTTAAGGCCCTTTTACCCAGCCAGAGGGGTGTGAAGGGGCCTTAGTGTTAATAAAAATCAGGCCTTATGGCAATTACCTATAAAACAAAAATTAAACTCATAGTAAAAATTAGACAATTGCAGAAAATCTATTCCACTTCTACTGACACCAACAACATTGTTTTGATCAAATTAATTTTGCTAGTAATTGAAGAGATTTTGTCTTTGTTTAGGGCCTGATCCTGCAATGAGTAATCCCTACTTAAAAGAGTACAGTGGCCTTAAACATTTGTATGAACGTAAGGTTGTATCCAGACCCCACTGAAGTTAATGGGTGCTTTGTCTCTGACTTCAGTGGGATCAGGATTTCTCTCATATGAACTGGGATACAAAATAAGACCAGTGGTATACCTAGCCCAATATTCTGTCACTGACAGTAATTCCAAGGAAGATACAAGAAACTCTGTAAAGGACAATTCAGGAATAACCAGCTCATAGGGAAAATTTCTAAGCATGAAGGTTTATATCCCTTGTAATTTATTTTATCTTTCTATCTAATGTAACTGGTTCTTCTCATTATCTGTATAAACATCCAATCCTTTTTTTAGAATCCTGCTAAGCTCTTGGCCTTTGCAATTAGGTAACTTTACTGCCGTATTCCCTATAGCAAAAGGAATACTTGGAGAATTCTACTAACATTGCTGTACTGTTTAGTTAGCTACAAAAGCTATTAAAAAGTAAAAGGGAGCCACTGTAGACCCATTGACTTCAGTGGAACGGCTCATGTAAGGGTTGGTCTTGGAAGGATGGGTTTGCAAGATTAGGCCCTATGTTATGTTTTACAAACATTTAACCATAGTCTTAGTGCTTATTTGCTAACAACTCCACAAAGGCAGGCAAATCACATGCAAAGCCATTGCAAGCCCGTCTTTCAGTTATAGGTTGTGCTGTGCAGAAAGAGCTGACAGCCTTTTACCAAACGCCCAAGAAAAACAAAAAGACTCATGCAAGCTGGTCACAAGCCACAAGAGCATTCCCAGGCATGCATTTAAAAAGAATACCACACACACACCATACCATAGTAGGGGTAAAGGCGGCTAACCAGTCACATTACAGAATACGCATCTTCTTCCTCTTCCTTATAGAGAATATAGTTAAAATAGGCAGTCAGGCCTGCACCAAGCAGCTAGTACACCATAAACAAAAACAATCAGGAAAACAAGTTAGATCGCCTTGAACAGATTAGCTCAGTACAATAATGTCGAAGGATTGAACTAGCTGCCCCCTATTCATTCCAAATTAGCACATGACACAATCTCTAATTTCCCCATGACAAGAATTGGAGCTGACCACAGGAAAGCAGCAATTTGGGCTTTTCCTTCACATATCTGTATGTTTGAAAACAGCGGGATTGTCAAAAGTTTTCACCCTCTGATGATAAAATAAGGAAATTAAAACAGTGAGCAGCTGTTTCTAGAGTTTAAATCATTCAGTCTTCAAAATCAATTCAAATTCATTTGCAGTACAGCAGAACCACACAAAGGTTCCCATCCAACAAAGCACTTGAACACACGCTTAACTTTAAGCATATGAATCACTGAATTGACTTCAGTGGGATTGCTTGAGCAGTAAGCTGCTACTCAATGTGAGTAAGGGTATCAGAGAGGCTGGTTCTAATTTGCACAAGTCAGTTATTCTCAACCATGCAGTCGTTAGCACAAATGAGCAAGGCTCTACTGCAGGAGTTCTCAAACCGGGGGTCGGGACCCCCGGGGGGTAGTGAGGTTTTTACATGGGGAGGGGTTTGCAAGCTGTCAGCCTCCACCCCAAACCTCGCTTTGCCTCCAGTATTTAAATATATTTAACGCCATTATAAAAGTGTTTTTAATTTATAAGGGGTGGGGGTCACACTCAGAGGCTTGCTGTGTGAAAGGGGTCACCATACAAAAGTTTGAGTGCCACTGCTCTACTGTAACTGGGTTTTTGAAGCTGTACAATATTATTTTCTTAAATCCTACTGCTTTCTCTGTAGATAAACTACTCCTCAGAGAGAACAGTGGGAACCTAAACTGCCTGGAAGTTCTCTCTCACTTGACTACCCAAGATACCTTTGGCTTCTTTCTGTCACTTGAAAAATAAAAAAAATCAATTAAATTTTATTTAATATGAAGAAAATAATTCCCTACTTGAGCAGAAGCCAGACAATGTTGAGATTTATGAAATCAAGTACTGTCTTTCTTGCAAGTTGTCTGGATAGAACCCATTTCTCCACTTCTCACTGGGCCTATTTAGTGCCACTGTCACGGCTGCAATGCCTGCTATAGGTGAGGTAGGTATATAGGCCTCATTTGAAGCCCACCTTAGTTGAAGGAAGGACTCCTGTTAACATCAGTGGACTATAATGAGGGACCATAGTGCATGCACCATTAAAGCAGCAACTGTCCTTGGAAAAGAGAGCTATGGTTGATTCATAAAAAATACCACACAAGTGCATTCACGTTCAGTTTTGGCATCAAATGAGCATAGAGCTTGTTTCTTCCACACAAAAGAACTCTTCCAGATTAACAGACTAGCACTGTATTTAGGCAGCTGGAAAGAAAGCATGAGAAAACATCATGTGCTGCAAACCAAGTGTTTTGTGGGGATAAAGTGTAACCTTTTAAAATGAATATTAA
Organism: Chelonoidis abingdonii; assembly: GCF_003597395.2. NCBI lineage: Eukaryota > Metazoa > Chordata > Testudines > Testudinidae > Chelonoidis > Chelonoidis abingdonii. The sequence goes on along the minus strand of NC_133769.1, from coordinate 142,378,851 downwards.
AACTTCATGAGAATTAAAACAGCATGGAATGCACCATCCTCCTAAACGATTGTTAGGCATGCAGAATAAAAGAAACGTGCATATCAGTGATGTAAGAGGACCTGCCTCCTTCTAATCTACAGCCCTGATTTTGGATGTGAGCTTGAACTTGAGAGGTCAACAACAGAAAGGCAGAAGCAGAGTGACGCTGTATTATACAAGGCATTAAGCCTTTATTTAGACTTCAGGGGAGGCAAAAGTAAGGGATAAGTAAAGGTCCTACTGAGCTTGATTGTGCTTTGTATGCTTCCTTGTCTGTTGTTCATTCTTATCAGTTTGAACACTCGTTTGTTGATTGGATTAGAAAAGCCATGGGTGTGCAGAGTGCATGGTAGCAGATATCAAGCTGTGAAAGACCTTATCCGTGATGCATGACAAATCAGAAGAGCTCCTGAAAACTCCCTGGGTTGCTATCCATTGCCATTTCTGGATGATAAGCCACTGGAGGGCAAGAGTGAGGTGGCTGAACTGAATTAGAATAAGCGCTAGACTATGACTTTCCCATATAACTAGAGCGCTGCAAAATATTTGAAACAAGAAATGAGAAACATTAGCAATTTACAGGGTTTTTTTTTCTTTTTTAAAAAAAGAACATGCTAGAAGTAGAGTGAGACTTATTTAATGGAGAAAAAGAGTTTTTGAAGTTCACAATGAAGCAGTGGGAAATGGTGGCCAACGCTAACAACCAGTGTGTATACGGAGAACTTAAACTATGCATCTCACCCCAGTACTTGAGTAGAGCATATGCTCAGTGCAGCGTATAATTGAGCGTACAGGGCGCACGCAGTAATACTTTGCCTGCACATATTCAACACTGAAAAGTGAGCTTGGTTGCAAATCAGCTCAGAAGGTCTGTAACTTTGCCACTACGTGAGTTTATTCTTTTGTTTTAGTCACACCTCTCACTGTGCATGTGCTGGGCCTAAGGCATGAGGACATTATGGCATCCTAGTAAGGAAGGGGCCAGATTTGCTGCTGTTGCAGATGCTCTTCTGTAAGTGCAATTGCGGATACACTTCCGCATCTGAATACTGACTGCTCTTTTACTTCGCCTGCTCCTGAGGTAAGCTCACTTTTTCTGATCTAGTCCCTGCTTGGCGTAAACACTTCATGGCCTTTTTGTTTAAATGAAAAGTTGGTTACAAACAAACAATGGCACTTGATTTATTGCTGTTCTCAGTGGACACAGAACACAACTTGTTAAGGGCTCAACATGGCTATGCAAGCAAGTAAGGGGGGGGGTGCATTTGTGTGGACTACCCATAGCACTAATTGAAGCAAGAGAGGGCAATCAAACTTCACAGAATGGCTACCTCTCCCCCTGCACAGGTGGGTAAGAGGGGCTGGGACTGTACATAGCTTTGGCTCTAATGCTAATGTGCTTGCTTGTATAGCTGGCCAGCATGCCAAATATAGGCCTGATGCAATGTCTTTCTTCCTGAAAGCAGAGGAGAGTCTGGGAGACAGATTGTGACTCTTTGAGCCACACTTTTTCCCAGGTTGCTTGTGGGGCAGCAGAACAATACGCTACAGGCCATGAAGTGACAATCTAGCTCTAAATCTCAATAGGCATGTGGCCCAGGGGTCAAACCACTGGCTATTTATGTATGAGCATTGCTGGGTCAGCTTTGACAGAAAAAAACTTGGGGCAGAAAGAAGGGAGATGGGAGAGTCAGCAGTAGTAGCACCCTATATTCCACTCTCTTTCCTGCCCTCTTTCCCCTCTTACAATGTACAAAAGAAGAAAATCAGACAGCTACTATTCCACGACTGCTGAAATTTCTGAGCGTGCAAACCCAGATGCTCAATATTTTGCAGAGAAATGAATTTTCAGTTACACAAAATTGCCTGTAATGAAAATGGTGATATTTTTAAACCAAAGCACCCCAGCCCCCTCTACTTTTGCACAGCTTTAGTTATCACCAAGGAAAGTAGGAGAAAATGAAGTTTGCCTTAGTGTAACGGAGTAAGCAGGTGAATGGCACTGATTTTTATTTTGCCTCCAGTGCATAGCAGAAAGGGAGGCACCCTTTAAAGCTGCAAATGAGTGGATGAGTTATATAGTGATAAACAGGAAGAAACGAGCACACAGATGGTCATACCGGAACAGATCCCAAATGCACTCCTACGTTAACAGGACTGATTCCTAAAAATAAAAGTAAATCCAAAACATAGGAACATTAGCAGAGTGCTGTATTGACAGGAAACAATATACAAAAAGTGCAGCAAACACATGTTCAGTTCAACTAATACCTGATAAGCCCAAAGAGATCATAAAGAAGGTACATATACAAGGTAAAAGTCTCAAAAGCGCTTAAGTCAAAGTTCCATTTTTAAAAGTGACCTAGGGTATGTCTACACTGCAATTAAAAACCTGTGGCTGGCAAATGCTAGCTGACTTGAGCTTGTGAGGCTCAGGCTAAGGGGCTGTTTAATTGCAGGGTAGACATTTGGGCTTGGGCTGCAGACCAAGCTGTAGGACCATGCAGGGTTAACCAAACCCTTTGCTCAAGCCCTGTGAGCCCAAGTCAGTTGGCACAGGCCAGCTGCAGGTTTTTAATTGCAATTATCCCCATTTTACTGAGCAAACGGAGGCACAGAGATGTTACGTGACTTGCCCAAAGTCACACAAGCACAACCATGGCAGAGGTAGGGATAGAATTCTGGAGTTCCACTTCCTGCTTCTTTGCTCTAGCTGCCTATTAGCATGATGCTGTATGTTGAGCAGGCAAAAAAATACTTGTATAGAATGGATGGGACAGCTGACAGTGGAGAGGCATCAATAAGAAGAGGAAACAAAGGCAGAGTGAAAGAGTTAAGTGGAATGATCAATATTTTAAATTATGGTGATTGGAAAATCCTTCCAAGCTGCACACCCACTAAATTAAAAAGATTGAAGACACTTCCTATGTGCAGCGCAGATTGAGGTTAGTCTAAGAGTGTGCAGAAGACTTCCACCCACATGTTCTAGAGTCTCCTCTCATTTGTCCCAGTGGCCTGTCTACAATCACCAAGACGACACTGATGAAGCTGTGTGCTATGACAAGATGGCCAATGTAGTATTGTGGGTCCTGCGCTTTTCTTGGTGGGGGCTAAGAAACCACCCCTTGCCCCTGCTCTTGGGGTGCCAAGGGCCCCACTAGTGGCCCAGGAAGGTGGTAAAGGAGGGAAGCGGGGGAAGGGTCTGGGTTTGCTTCTTATTCTGAGCCCCAGGCCCTCTCAACCCCTGCAGGTTCTTACCCTCTTCCCCCTTGGGTGGGGTATCTTCAGTCCTTAAACACTGGGAGGAGGGAGATCCCTCCCCTGCTTGGGCAGGGTCTCCCTTACTCCAGTTTCCTGATCTTTCAAGTCTCTCAACATACCTCCAAACTCTAGTCCTCTTTTCTTCTTCCCTGACTGCCTGAAGCTGAGGGCAGGGGTGGGGGGTGGTGTGTTATTAGGTTGCTAACAGGGCCTTAATTGACTACAGGTGCTCCAATTAACCTGTAGCAACCCTCCCTAGTCTACAGGGAACCACACCTTAATTAGCCTAGAGTTTATATACTTCCCCTCTACCACAGCTCCCTGGCCCTCCTGCATCACAGTGCACAGAGCTGAAGTTCAGAGGCAGCGCCTGGGGGAATTTCACTGCCTAATTCCATCTGAAACCTAACTGTTTCAAAAGAAGAAAAATTAAAATTGGTTAATGGAGAAAGGACAAGATTGAGAATCACAATCTCCATCATGCTGGTCTCTTCCACCTGCATGTGGGAGAAGGATGCCCCAGAACACACATTCAGCTGCTCCAACCAGGTTCAAGCTAGGGAAAGTAAGGAGACCTATGGGTAAGACCCAGGAGTGGGACTTAGAAACAAGGCTGTCTGGAAAACGATTTCTGTTTCAGGGCACTCACTTACGCTGTAGAGAACTCAGGTTGAAGCCCCTGCTCCAAATCAGGCAGAGCAGGGAATAAAACCTGGGTCTTCCACATCCCAGGTGAAGGCCGTGAGTTCAGGTACCTGTGCTGCCTGACTTGAACCTGGGTCCCTACATTGCAAGTGAGTGCCTTACTTATAGGTCAGAGGTTCCAAATTTTTTCTTATTTTGTATCCTTTTCCAGATCTACAAGCTGCATGCATATTCCTACCCTTCTCCTCATGATACTTTGGGTGTTCTTCTTAACACTACTTGTGTTTAGCCATTCGTCCATATTTCACTGTTACATACAGATATCGTTATAGTGCAATGTATACAACCGAACCCCACCCCTGCTAAGTTCTGAGCTCAGTTAGACTGGACAGTTGCCAGACAACTGAACCCACTCTGCATTGAGACTGGAGGTGAGGGCTCTCTATGTCAGGATTTCTGTGTATCTGTTCCCACTGGTACATCTTGCAGTAAATGAACTACCATTTTTAAATAACTAATTCCCACAGAGTTTTATAGCTTCATCTGAGTAGCCTATTATGAAAATGCAATAAATAAAGTAATAAATAAAATCCACCATTACACAATTTTGCCTGTGTACCCCCTAGAGATGTCACGCATACTACAGTGTGGGAACCCGTTAGGTTCTTCAGGGGTCTGTTTCCATCTCTCTTCTCCTCCGTTCCCTCCATTTATCTCCCTCCTTCTGCAGTCTGGACTTGAGACACCTTCCCAATGAAGTTTTCATCAAAACTTGTTTTCATGAATTTGGCAATTTTTGACAGAAAAAAGTTTTGCTGGACATTTTTCAACCAGCTCTACTCAAAACAGGACTTTATTTGTGGCTCTGGTCAAACTTCCAGCTGGGTGACCTTGGGCAAGTCATGTAACCTACCCATGCTTCAGTTCCCCATCTGTAAAAGGAGGTGTGTGATGCTTCCCTTTCTCACAGAGGTGCTGTGGGGATAAATCCATTGTCTGTGAGGGGCTCCAAAACTGAACTGATGGGGCCACAGAAGCAGGTACACAGTAAGGAGAACTAGATCAAACATAGAGCCTCAGAGGGGCATAAGCAGCATTTAATTTAATAATGACTGATTCTTATTAGAAGGCCTCTGTAGTTAACGCACTGGAGTGTAAGGAGGTGCTGTGAGACATGTCTCGTGCAAATGGAACTGAAATAAGATCACATAATTAGCCTCCCTCTTAATCATCACCCTCTAATGGACTACACCTGATAATGCTCTCGTGGCACAATACCACAGGCCCTGTCTGACTGAGTTAATGTGTTTGTCAGCTGTAGGACTATGCATAGTGTAGCACAGCATGTCAAAGGCCCGCAGGCAGACTCAGGGTTTATGCTATTTTATTTTAATCTGGGTTAAAAGAAACCTGGAGAAATAATAAAGTAGCAATTTCAGCTTAAAGCGTTTATTTTTATTGAAAGTCCTTTAGAAATCCTGAGGGATTTCAGTGGGATTTAGGCACCTCAATCATTTTGGGTCCTTTGAAAATCCCAGCCTCCATTTTCAGGGGTTTACGTGTAAACTGCTCAATACAAAGAATCCAGGAAATTGCTAGCTCCAAGGCCCATTGCATCATTAAAGCACATTTCTTCATGCAGGGCCACTACTGTCCATAAAAACATTTATGTTCCAACCAGGGATGAGTGCTCCAACTGCCCCTCCCTGTGAGGTGGCAGGAGCTCACATAGTTCCCATGGCTGTTTACTGCAAGTTAGCTGAGAACCAGCCTTGTAATTTAAGCATCTAGCCTCCTGGTTAGTCAGTGATGCACCATCACTTTCCAAAATGACAGTATGGCACGAGTGTCATGGTGAGCACGTGGAAAGTATCAGTGGAGTCGTGGCGTTAGACATAAGAAAGACTTGGCAGCCAGGGAGTAAGGGAAAGGGAAAAGGATGAGCCCATTCCTCCTTCATCTTACCCTGTGTATTTGACTCTGGGGTGGGATTTTAAAAAGTGCTCAGCTTTGGCGTAACTCTTGCTCAATGGTAATCAATGACTTCAATGGGAGCAGATTTAGGCTAACACTGAGTGCTTTTAGAAAATCCCATACTACGTGTATCGGGAGGACTGACTTGAGAACTTGTGCAGAGTAGCTGACTGGGAGGCATCATGGCAGGTGGGAATGGGAAGACATCAACACGTGACAGAGTTGGGGTGGAGGCTTCAAGCCACATATGTGCAGAAGCCACTCTATTATCACTTTCACCAGCTCCCCTGGTTGGAGAGAGGGTGGCGGAATTGGGCTCATGGTGTAGTATAAACAGGTTGGCACTTTCTGAACATTAATAATGAATCCTCTCCATCATGTGTTAAGCACTGATGATGATCTCATTGCTCTACAAGACACACAAAGACAGTCCTGGACCTACAGAGCTTAGCGTCTAAGTGACCTGTTACAAAGAGAGTGAGTGTCAGGGCCAGGTTAGGGCTCCTGACGCACAGTTCTTTAATCAGTCCACCAGGCAATGCTTATCATGTAGATTGCAAAACTCAGGGGCAGAACAGCTGGCATTTCTTCTTGTCTCTTGTGGCAAACAGGTTGGCTGCTGGGATGCTCCACACTGTAAAACTGGACCACAAGATGCTGGGCTTCACGGACCATTTGTGATTCAGGGAGAAATGTCTATTGAGGTGATTTGCCAGGTGATACTGGATCCCAGGTAAGTGATTGGCCACAGGAGCAATGTTTTTGCCAATGCAAAACTGCAGAACTTGATTGCCTCCTCACACAGCACATTGAAATGTGCTCCCCGCATCTGTTCACATAATACATCATAGTGGTATTGTCAGCAAGGATATGCACTGCTGAGTCCCTGATGTGATCTCAAAGGGCCTGATGGCACGAAGCTCCAGGACCACTGATATGCAGACAAGCTTCCTGTTCCAACTACAGGCCTTGAATCTCAGATCCATTCCCCAACCTATTAAGGAGGCACTGGTGACAAAGAGTTCAGGTTGGTAGGGACTGCACAAACGGAATGTCCTGGCACACATTGTCCTGAACCATCCATCTCCATAAAAGAGTCCAGGATCAGCAGAGGAAGTGAGATCACACTGTCCAAGGGATGAAGATGCAGATGATAGATTGACTTCAGCCACATCTGAAGGGGACATGGGTTAAGCCTGGCATATTGGACTGCCTGTATGCACGCAGTTACATGGCCTAGCAACCTCAGGCACACACGGGCTGTGGCTGAGGGTTGAGACGGCAGCTCCAGACTTAGGTGGCAAATCACCCAGTTGGCAGAAATGCTCTTGAACTTGTAGAGTCTATCAGGGGTTCACTGAATTCGATTGTTTGAGTTGGAACCGATCTTGAATTCCCTTTGTTTAGGATGAGACCTAGATAACTGAGCAGGCATAGTGTGAAGTGGACATTACAGAGGACTTCACCTCTGGACTGTCCCCTCAATGACCAGTCATCCAGCTAGGGGAAAATAAGAATTCACCTCTTCCTGAGGTATGCTGTTACCACTATCATGCATTTGGTATAAGCCTGGGGAGCAAAAGACAGGCTGAAAGGCATCATGGTGTTCTGCTTAGTGCCAGGCAGCCATGACAAACCTGAGGAACCTTCTGTGGCTCAGAAGGACGGCTGTGTGGAAATTAGAGTCCTGCAGGTCTAGGGCAGCAAACCCAGTTAGTATGATTCAAGAAGGGAAGGATAGTTGCTAGGGTGACCATACAGAATCTCATGTATCTGACGTATTTGTTCAGATCACAGAGGTTGAGAATAGGTTTCACTGCTCCCTTGGGCTTTGGGGACCAGCAAATATCGTCCCTGATGCTGCAGGGGGACCTCACCTCCAGCCCCCAGAGCCAGTAAAGACTAAACCTGCTCAAGGAGCAGTGTCTCATGAGAGGGGTCCCCAAAGAGAAATGGGGTAAGGGGCAAAGAGAGGGGATGTAGAGGAAATGTATGGCATGACCCCGTCTGATGATGCTTAGGATGCAGTTGTCCATGGTAACTGAGGCCCCAACACTGTAAAAATGAGTCAGCCTGTCCCCAAATATGGGGGACAGAGAAGAGGTTCCCACTGGATTGCTGTCCTGGACACACATCAGAATGGGCATTTGCTGGATGCCAGGGGGAGAGAGGGGATGAGCCAGCTGGTTAAACCCAAAACCAGAGGCTCTTCTCCTCTGGGATCCATTGCCCTTCCTGGAGTAGTTCTGCTGCTGTACAGGAAGGGAGGGCTGTCTGACAAACCACTGCAGGCAATACTGCTGCTGCTGCTCAGTAGAGTGGGATCTTCTCACAGCTACAGTATATACTCCCAACACACGCAAAGTAGCTTGGGAGTCTTGAAAGAGTGCAGGGTTTGTCAGTGTTTTCTGAAACTAAAACCTGGCCATCAAATGGTAAGGCCTCAATGGTCTGCTGCACATTGAGTGCAATGCCCGAATGCTGCTGTCATGAGGTCCTCGTCATAGTCACAGCTGATGCCATAATTCTGGCTGTGGTATCCACCATGGCCAGAGCTAACTGCCACTGTACAGCCTTCTGCACTAAATGCTGTAAACTCTTCCCTTGAGAGTTCTGGCAACTTGTCCATGAACTTAGACGTGCTGCCCAACTGACAGTCATATTTAGAGAGCAACGCCAGCTGGTTTGCGATGCACATTTGCAGGGAAGAAGAGGTATAAATCTTCCTCTCCATTAAATCCACCCTCTTGGACTCTTTATTCTTAGGGGTGGACTAATACCTTCCCTGCTGTGCCCTGTCATTTGCTGCTGTTACCACCAGAGAGTTAGGGGCTGGATGGGAGTAGTAACCCTCAAAACCCCGCATGGGAATGAATTACCACTCCTCCAAATGTTTCCTTGTGGGAGGCAATGCAGCTGGAGTATTCCACAGGGCCACGCAAGCCCCAAAAGAGTCTCATTTATTGGGAGGGCTATTCTCCCAGGAGGTCATGATTGCAGAATATCCAGTATCTTATGTGTATTCTGCAGGAATTATGCCTTTGGATACCCAAGGTAGTGACCGTATACCTCAGGAGGTCCGGTTATGCCTTAAAGTCCTCAGGTGCAGAGGGATAAGACAATTCCGGCATGGTAGAGTCAACTAGGGAGGAGAAGGAGGCAGTTTCTTGAGCGAACTATGGATCCTATTCAGGACTTACTGAGTATTTCCCAGAGCTCCTCATACTCCCCCTCCCATTTGGGGCTCTGGCTTCAGCTGCAGGTAGGAGGTCTCAGGGCTTCAGCCTTGCAGAGCCCTGTGGATCCCCTGAAACTGGCTTGCAGCCCTCCAGAGGGTTCAGGCCTCTGGCTGAAAACCAACTGCATCAGGCTGGAGTCAAGAGACAATATTTACCGGAGTGCTGCCCTGAACAGTTCTGGCTGAATTTAAGCCATGGTCCTGTTCTTGCACTACACTACAGGATCTAGTCTGAATACCCCTGGAGGTCCAGAAGGAATGGGCTCAGGGATTCCTTGCAGCTGAAATGGTTTGGGAGAGGGAGTCACTGTGAAACTGATGATCTCGCTCTGGAGTGGATCAAGGAGTGAGACCACAGGGACTGAGGAGTATCCCAAGGATTCCAAGAAGGCCATTGGGCATATGGATAAGGCATTGGTGGCCAGCTGGCACTGGGCCAGGAGTCCCTGTCCTGAATACAAGACAGATGCCATTCTCAGTACCAATGGTAATCTGAGGGCAATCTCTGGTGCCTGTCTAACAACAAGGGGGAGGATGACCCAACCTGGATCTTGAGTGTCCCAGAGATTCTCTGGTGACGATGGGGGAGCCAGACCTAACAGGGCAAACAAATGGTCACATTCACCTGATGCCCAATATGAGGTTGACATCAGTCCCAAAAAGGAACAGGGGTTAGACAACAGTGGTACTGGATGAGACACACTCCCACCCAGTGCTGGGAGAGGGGCCAGTACCAAGGTAAAGGGTGGTACTAAACTCAACGAAGGGATCTGCCAACAAGGCAATGACAGTGCCAAAGGATGCACCAACATCGAGGCGGCTTTTGATGCTGGGCCTTGTGCCAGCCTCGACTCCACAGTCTGAGGCCTGGGTTGTGCGAGCTGCAGGGCACAATGGAGGATGAGGCGGTAGAAGCCATGGCACTAGTGAACTCTTGAACCAGTGGAGAGTCTGGGACTGAGACACAAGGCAGGCCTGATGCCGCCTGGTATGCTGCCAGCATGGAGACAGTTGACACCAGTGCTGATGTCATCAACGTCATGCCCCCATGGCTGGAACCGGAGTCGATGGTATGGGTTCTTGCTGCTCTCAGCACAGTAGCGGGGAGTGGGTGGGGACAGACCTGCTCCATCCCACGTGCTGAAGGGAGAACATTACCGGCCAGCACTACTCTTAGAAAATGAGAAGTCTCCCCGAGCCTTGGAATGGTCTCAATTTGTTTTATGGGTCTTCTTAATTCCTGTACAAGAGGAAGGAGAATGACTCCTCTTCCTCTTGGGGGAAACACCAGAGCCTGAGCACAGAGTGGCATCACTTGCCAGATCTGAAGGTGACTGCTGATCAGACGTGGACCTCTTGGACTGTTCCAGCAGGTCTGCTTCAGCCGCAAATGTCTTGCCACCTGAGTCCTCTTGGTGAACGACTTGCAGATGGAGCACCGCTTTATAACGTGGTCTTCACTGAGACACAAGAAGCACTTTGTGTGGGGATCACTGTTGGGGATGACCCCCTCGTGCACGACAATGCTTGAACCCTGGTGAAAGCATCGGACAGGGTAGCCAACTACTATAACTACACTAAACGACACTTAAACTAAGGTACTACTAACGACTTTCTCACACCAAAAGCCTGAGGAGGAAACCACCACACAGAGCTCTGACTTTAGCCATGGGCAGTGAGAAGGAATGGAGAAGATTGCACTGGCACCACCCCTATAGAGCCAGAGGAGGGGCTAGGATTGCAGGGCATGAGCATCGTCCCTCGGGTATTGCTAGGCAAAGTACTCTGGCTCTAGTGTGCTGAGTGTGCACACACCTAAGTAGAGGACATGCCTCCATCTATTCAGTGAATAATAAATACAAATATTTTAGAAACCCCTGGCAAATAAACTTGCCTGATGTCTTACAGCTGGCTCCCTGCTGCAGTAGAGTTCTGTGGTAGCTATGCCATCAGGATGACAGAATTGCACTAGAGCGGAACCTGGACAGAGGTATGGAGTTTGGACCTAAAAATAGCACGCCAAGTGAGCTTCTAGGTATTGAACTGAATGCCACCTTTATCCCAGCTATTGGGAATATTCAGCACACTTTGGAAATTTAACTTGAGATTCTAAAAGTGACCTAAGGGATTTGGATGCCCAATTCCCACTAAAATGAATGGGAAGTAGGTTTGTGAATTCTCTCATCTGAGATTTTCAAAGCTGCCTTTTTGTAATAAGGCATTTTACATTTGCTGATGATCTTCAAAGAAGATTTTAGCATGGCTAGAAAGAAAAAACTGTTAGGTGTAGTTTTAAAAGGGAGGAGTTATTTCCACCACAGTCTGCATCTCCTTATTGAGACCTCTGCCATTTATTACATGATATATCCTAGGTTGCTCTGAACATTTTGAGACCAGTGATGCCAGGCAAGGAATGAGGATTGGTTTGAATGGGTTATTCCAAGGCAGAACGAGTGTGGATTGAACTGTTTTTCTGTTGTGCTTGAAACCAAGCACAAAATCTCTCTCTCTCTTTTCATTCTATTCTTGCTGTCTCGCTCTCCCACACAGACAGAAGTGTTTTTGAATGCTCTTTTTGAAAGCCACACCTTGCATGTAATCCATCCACCGCAGAAAGGCAGCGAAGTCTATGGGCTGTGTATAGGATTGTGCTTCAGGCACTTTTGTGTTTTAATGGCAGCTCTTCACTTGCCTCACTGTATATCTTGCAAAAAGTCACATATTACCAGTGACTGGGCTTGCATGGGTGTGCAGGGAGGGGCAGACAGAGCCTCCTGCATGCCCTGTACAAAGGCCAGTCAAAACAGAAGTCCCTGCACTTGAGGGAGAGCGGAGACTGCTCCTTGTGAACATGCCCGTGCACATCACTAATGTGTAGACTTGTGGGGGTTTTTCACATACGGCCTGCAAACTTCTCCTATACACCAGGAAGCAGGGGTTAAATTGTGCCTCGCTGAGCTTTCCCTGGAGCACTGTGGCTCTGCATCACTCAAGGCTGAACGCTAACAGCTCCTGATCTTGGAGTAACGGTACCTGAAAGGCACAATTTAGCCCTTGACCTCTCTGGGCCTGATTTTCAGAAGTGCTGTGTACTCACAACTCCAAAGGAAGTCAGTGGGAGCCACTGATATTCAGTATCTATGAAATTCAGGCTTTATGTATCTGTTCCCCTGTCTTTAAATGGGGATAGGACTTACCTGCCTACAGATTTGTGTTAGGCTCCAAGAGCTATATTTGGCCAGAGCTCTGAAGATGTAAAGTGCTAAATATTACAATAATTAAGTTTAATGGTGTCTCAAGAAAAGATCAAGGCTGTTCCGAACTAGAGGATACCGTACCCCATTTTGCCTGTCTGTGTTATACTTTGGTTTTTCTAATTTTAAAAGAAAAACAGAAAACATTAATAAGGAAGTGAAAATGTACGTCCAAGCAAAACACTGAAAAGCATGAGAAACTGATGTAAAATCATGGTGGCTGGCCAGGAGCTTGAAAATTCTGAGTATAAGGGATTATAGTAGCTAATCAAGTGTACAGAGATGTTCATGTTTACACTATGGGAGAAAAATCTCCACAGTAAAATGTCCGTCACGCAATCAGAGTGAAGGAATCTGCATACTGTAAAATGATGGAAATATAATTGTAAATGATTATGCAAAATCAGCTACATATACCAATGAGAGTGAAGGAAACTGCCTAACTGAGAAAAACAACAGCTGTGCATCCATAAATGTGTAAAATCCCTGAACTCTGACTGTCTGAGTCAATCCCATGTCAGTACCAGTTTTCATAACATATTTTTATGAAGAGAGAGTAATATGAGAGTTCTATGCAAATAAATGATAAAAAAAAGAGATAGAAAGGAGGGGTAAGTCTCAGTCTGAGAGTAACCACAACTGTATTATAAAAAGTAATGGCCTTTAGATAGAAAGGAACAAGTTTCACTTAATGAGAAAGAAAAGCTCTCTGAAAAAGCAATTTGACAGTGGAACAGCTGCCATGAGAGGGCATTGAGGCTCCATCAGTGGAAATATTGAAAAACTGAACTCACTCTAGACAACAGTGATACTAAAAAAGGGAGAGCTATATAAAATAGACTATTTTGATGAGTAAAATCAAATGTTGTAAGGGAAACCAGTTATGTTGTTAAAAGGAGATAGTGCCCTGCAGTGCTTAAATGGTGCAACAAACTAGCAGAGAGAAGAGACAGTCTGCCTGTCTGTCTGTCTAAAGGCTTATCTACATATGGAGTTATTCAGGAAGAGTGTAGACAAGTCCTAAGAAAGATTCTGTTGTCCAGGCTCTAGCACAGGGGTAGGCAACCTATGGCACGTGTGCTGAAGGCAGCACATGAGCTGATTTTCAGTGGCAGTCACACTACCTGGGTCCTGGCCATCGGCTCGGGGGGCTCTGCATTTTAATTTAATTTTAAATGAAACTTCTTAAACATTTAAAAAACCTTATTTACTTTACATACAACAATAGTTTAGTTATATATTATAGACTTAGAGAAAGAGACCATCTAAAAACGTTAAAATGTATTACTGGCAGGCAAAACCTTAAATTAGAGTGAATAAATGAAGACTCGGCACATCACTTCTGAAAAGTTGCCGACTCCTGCTCTAGCATATTGATAAGGACCCATGTTCTTGTCAAGACATATAGAGATCTGACATTAAGGGGCAGCAAAACCCATCTGTCAGTCTTCTATGTTGCCTTACTGCTATTTATTATTATGAGATTCCATTACTTTGGGACCTGAAAAGCTGTGGAGAGGGACTCGTGTGGATTCAATGCAGTAGAAAAATTCCCAGTCCTTGTATTGGAAAGCCCTGTCGCAAAGCCGACATGCAAGAAGAAAGAATTAAAATTGTTTTGAGAATCCAGCCCCTTGACTTTTATACAACTAAATCCTCACCTTCTGTGGTGCAGTAACACAATATTGTCTACAGTGACATTCCTTAAAAGGAAAATGGGGATTTGCATGAAACCACTTCATAAGCTGAGTGTCACTGCATTGTTCCACCTGCTGCCTCTCAACTCTCCCAAGCCAAAGGAGCGGCTCCACCATCTTTTCTCCACAGCCCTGACCCTTCAGAAGCACCAGCAGCTCTCTCCTCCCCTTCACTCCATTGCTTTACCCTTCCTACAGCGACTAGAGGAAGGTAGGAAGTGTCCTGCCAATGTCCCTAAATGCTGTGAAAGCCACAAGGTTGACTTCTACAAGATGTCCCTCTGTAAGAACTGCACTTGCACGTCTTGGAAAATGTTCATTTTCTTAGATGGAGGCAGCAACTGGCTAGATCGCCTCTCTCCACTGATTACAACTGTGATTACATCCATCCTTCCCAATTGTGAGAAGCAAATGGCCAGTGGACTATGTGAAGGATAAGTTGAGGTAGATAACTTCTGATGAAGCACTCAAAACTTACCTGAAAAGTGCTGAACTTAACAATGCAATCCACTTACATGGCAAGGGGAGGAAAACTTCACTCTGGGACAAAATAATCATGCAGTTTTTAGTTAGGGAAAATGCCCATAAAACTCAAGTCCTACTCATTATCCCCTTTGCACTTTTAGCAATGGAAGGATTTTAGATCCCAGTATCCTGGCTAAATTCTAGCATGGGTAATTGCATTCTGCCATTGAAAATTCCCAATAGTTGCTTTTTCCTGGTAATGCAATCTTCATTTCTTATCTTAAAGCTTAGTTTATTACGTTGAGAATGCTAACTCCTGGTTGCAGAATTCCACCCCACAGGAATTTGCAATTTGGTGGTGGGTGAAGCAATGGCTACCTGTATATACAGATGGTTGCAATTCTGTAAAGTGCTTTGAGGCTTGTGACTCGAATAATAACAACATTCAGACATGGATTGGCTAAAAGGAAAATGAGCCCTTTTGATTTGAGGGAGGAGGGGAAGATCTCAACTAGCCAACATTACTAGTAAACAATCTATTAGTGCTAGGCAACGCCGACTGATTCTTTGGAACCACCTGTTTCCTGAGCTTGTACTTGTAAGAATACCCTCAGATAACCTGGCCTACTCGGGTTTTTTTTGCAAGTCTCCAGAATTGACATATTTTTCATTATTAACTAATAAACTAAGAATTGAAATACTGAGCACTTTCATCCAAAGTGCTTCATAAACACCAATTAAGTGAAGCCCAGTCAGGACAGTGTTCACTTTACAGATCTGTAAACCAAGGTACTGAGAGGCTAAGAGACTTGCCCAAGTCCATACAGTGAGACAGTGGCACAGCTCATGCTAGAACCCATGGTTAATATATTCAGAAATGGTTACCTAGAGTTAGGCTCCTAAATACATTTCTCAGTGCCTAGATATCTTGCCTGATTATCCAAGAGGCTGAGCACCCAGCAGCTCCCACAGAATTCATGGAGGAGCTGTTGTGTGTTCAGCACCTTTGAAAAATCAGGCAAGATATTTAGGTAGTGAAAAATGGATGCAGGAACCTAACTGGAAGTATTTTTTAAAGTCTTGCCCAGGAGTCTTGACTCAAAGTTTCCTTCTTATAACCACTAGACAACATTCCCTCTTTTCATACATCTCTTCTGTGTTTACTGCACCAAGAGTCAGAAAGAACTCCTTTAAAGGAGCAATGAGAAATCAATTCAATTTAGATGTGGGGGAAGATTATGAAGTAGCAATCGGCTCTAATACAAGAAAAGCCATTTCACACAATTTGTTACCAAACTTACGGTTTCAGATTTATTTTTACAAGTAGAGAGTGGAATGACTTGAGAGAGCAAGTTAAAAATATCACATGGGGGAAAAAATCACATGGAGTGAGGAGATAAAGTGAAAATAAAATGCTGTTTTCTTTTTTTTTAGCATCTGTGTGAAGTGTTTGTCTTTGGGTTACATGTTTATACGATTATATTGACATCTCCTGTCCTCCAAAATTGAATTTCAGGTTTAAATCTGTGAACCGTTCCCTCTATCACACAGCAAATCAGTGTCTGAAAAGTGTCTGTGAAGCACTTATAAAATACAAGATGTGCAACTTTCTGATCATTTGGATTACAATACACCTAGCTCTATAGGGTCTCATGCCCTAGCATGACAGGATTTGACCTCAGATGAACAACTAAATAGAACAGTGAATTCAATAAACCACATTAATGGAACATTACATTACAGATTTCAAACACACAGGAGTCGGGCAGCTGAGATTTAAGGTTCCTATGGCAACCCAAACTCTTCTCTGTGCATGTACCATGTGCACTATGCTTGTCTTTTCTTACAAGACTGACTAAAACAGGGCATTGGGACATATTACTAGGCAAACATGTTAATAATGAAAAAAAATGGTTACCTATCTTTCATAACGGTTGTTCTTCCAGGTGTGTTGCTCAGGTCCATTCCATTATAAGTGTGCGTACACCCACATGCGCGGCCATTGGAGATTTTTGCCTTAGCAGTACCTATAGGGTTGTCTGTGGCGCCCTTTGGAGTGCCGCATTCATGCTGCGGTATATCACGCGCAGCCAGTCCTATGCCCTCTCAGTTCCTTCTTGCCGACAACACCAACAGAGGGGTAGGAGGGCATGTAATGGAATGGACATGATCAACACATCTCAAAGAACAACAGTTACAAAAGGTAGGTAATAGTTTTTTCTTCTTCGAATGCTTGCTCATGTCAATTCCACTCTAGGTGTCTCATAAGCAGAATCAATGGCGGTGGGCTTGGAGTTCACAGTCTCGCAGCTTGCAGCACTGCTCTGCCAAAGTCAGCATCATCTTGAGCCTGCTGGGTCAGCACATAGTATGACATGAACGGATGGACGGACGACCAGGTCACAGCCCAATAGATCTCTTGGACTGGGACCTGTGCCAAGAAGGCAGCTGATGACACCTGCACCCTAGCTGAATGAGCCATCATGATCGCTGGCGAGGGCAACCATGCCAGCTCGTATCAGTAGTGGATGCAGGCCGTGATCCAAGATGAGATTCTCTGGGCTGACACTGGGAAACCTTTCATCCTGTCAGCTACAGCAATGAACAATTGTGTTGACTTACAGAAAGGCTTTGTTCTATCAATGTAGAAGGCCAGTGCCCATCTGACGTCCAAGGTATGCAGGTATGCCCCTCTGCGCCAGGCACCATAGGTGTGGGGCAGGCAGGCTCAAGAAGGCAGGATCCAAGTGTGAAGGGGCTCAGTGTGGGGGGATTCAGGTGTGGTGTGAGAGGATACTGTGTGAGACAATCTGGGTGCAGGCAGCTCAGTGGGGGAGTCTAGGTATGGGAGGATCAGGATACACAGAGGCTCACTGGGGGGAGGTTCCAGGTGCAATGGGACTCTGCAGGGACTTCCAGATGAAGGTGGTTGGGGTTCAGTGGAGGGGTCTGGGTGTGGGGGGTCTCAACACGGGGGCCTGGGTGCTGGAGAAGTGGGGCTTGGTGGGGTGGGGGTCTGAGTGCAGCTAGCTGGGGGTCAGTAGTATGAGTGTCTTAATGTTGGGGGCTCAGGGTGGAGGTTTGAGTGCAGGGAGCTCAGTGGGGGGTGGTCTGGAGGCAGGGGATCTGGATGCAGGGAGGCTCCAGATGCAGGGGTTCGGGTTCAGTGAAGTGGGGTTTGGGTATGGAGGGCTAGGGGGGTTCTGGGTGTATGGGGTGAGGCTTGGCAGGGGTGTTTGGGTATGGGAGGTCTGGATGCACGGGAGTTGGGAGGATGGGGAGCAGCTCCTGTACAGTGACCCCTCTCCCCACAGCTGAGGAGCAATGGGAGCAGAAACAGGGAAGGATGCTGAGCTTCCTGCAGCTGGGGGAGGTTTCTGGAGGTGGGTCTGACACAGCCCAGACACTCCTTGCAGAGGAAGGGGAAGACCCATCCTTTCCTGCCTCCAGCCCAGCCAGACTAGCAGCTGATCCCGGCTCAGGGTAGGAGCCCCTTGCTGGAGTGTCCCCAGCCCCGTGGTGATTTACCTCTTCACTGGCTGCTCCGGATGCCTGAAACAATGTACCTGCGCTGCTAGGGAAAGGTGCGTGAATGCTCTTGCAGCTTCCCTTTGCTTCCCTGTCAGAGTCATTTTTCTGTGGGGAAGCAAAGAAATCTGCAGGGGACACACCATTATACCATCCCCTCCATAAACTTGTCAAGCTTAGTCTTGAAACAAGTTAGATATTTTTTTCCCCAATACTCTCCTTGCAAGGCTGTTCCAGAACTTCACTCCTCTGATGGTTAAAAACCGTCATCTAACTTCAAGTCTAAACTAATTGATGGCCAGTTTATATCCATTTGTTCTTGTGCCCACACTGACCTCTAACCTTAAATAACTTCTCTCCCTCCCTGATGTTTATCTCTCTGATCTATTTGTAGAGAGCAATTCTATCCCCCCATCCTTTGTTTCATTATGCTAAATAAGCCAAGCTCCTTAATTCTCCTCTCATAAGGCAGATTTTCCATTCCTCTGATCATCCTACTAGCCCTTCTCTGCACCTGTTCCATTTTGAATTCATCTTTATTAAACATGGGAGACAAGAATGCTCATAGTATTCCAGATATCCAGCTGGGCCTGCCTCAAAGCCTACTGAAGTCATTAAGAGTCTTTCTATTCACTTCAGTGGGCTTTGGATCAGGTGAATACTGAGGGTAGTAAATAGTTACAGAATACAGCCCAGTGATGCAGTGTGTGACTGTGTACAGAAAGGTCTTATTTCAGGGATCAGGAATCTGCGGAACGCATGCTGATTTTTAGTGGCACTCTGCTGCCAGATGGGGTCCTGGCCGCTGGCCCTGCTCAGCCCGCTGCTTGCCTAGATGAACGGAACTGCAGGCTGGCAGCGGGCTGAGCAGGGCTGGTGGCTGGCGGCCGGGACCCCGGTTGGCAGGAGCCAGCAGACAGAACCCCAGACTGGCAGCGGGTTGAGCCACTCAGCCCACTGCCGTTTGGGGTTCTGTCCGCTGGTCCCGCTCAGCCCGCAGCCAGTCTGGGGTTCTGGCCACTGGCCCCGTGCCAGCCAGGGTCATGGTTACCAGCCCTGCTCAGCCCGCAGCCAGTCTGTGGTTCCAGCCACTGGCCCCGTGCCAGCTGGGGTCCTGGCCACCTGCTCTGCTCAGCTTGCTGCTAGCCTGGGATACCAGCCGCCGGCCCCGTTCACCTCGCTGCACTATTATTTACTTTACATACAAAAATAGTTTAGTTATATAATATAGACTTATATAGAGAGACCTTGTAAAAATGTTAAAATGTATTACTGGCACGCGAAACCTTAAATTAGAGTGAATAAATGAAGACTTGGCACCCCACTTCTGAAAGGATGCCGACCCCTGTCCTATTTCATTGCATCTATGGCAGGGGTAGAGTTAAACCTACCATAACAAGATGAACTCTGAATTTCTTGGTTTATAAAGATTTAAAATCTCAGGTTTAACACTGAATTAATGTGTGTGTGTGTGTGTGTGTTTAGTGTTAAGGGAATATTACTGCTATGCAATTGGTTTTCACAATCTTCTTTTCTCCCACCCTACCAAGCAACAGCAAGACTGACAGCAGGATGACTCCACCTACACCACAAAGAAACAAGGAGGCAAAAGAACTGAATCAGAGCTAATATCGAAGTGTCACCCTCCCACTTCAGCGTGAGATAGTCAAAACTGTACGACAATGCCAAGGTAGTTCACTCTCCAAGGGGAAGGAGTATGGTTGGATGCAGAAAGGTAGAAAACCACAGCAGACAGACATCCTGGTAAGCAGTTTTCCTTTGTCATCAGTCACTCCCCTCGTATTCTGCCTAGCAACATCAGTGAATGACAGATGTATTAAGCAGCAAGTCACAGGGAGTGTGTGTATGAAGTGGGGGCATTGTGTGTCAAGAAGTTGTTTGAATCACTTTCTGACCTACAGTAGTAGATAGGTCCACTGGGTTGCGCCAAACAGAGGGTGTGGAGGTGACAAAGTGGGAACAACAGTAAGAAAATATGGCCAAGATATGGAACATAAGAAAACTCAAATGTCAGCTGGTATTGAGGAAGCCTAAGAGGTTGTAGTTCTGCTTGCCTGAAATTAATGAACATTTTCTTTTCCCCTATAGGGGGCTGACCTCTCATTCCCCTGTAGGTAAACCAATCAAAGTGGGTGGAGATAGCTATCCACTCGGAAGATGCTCGAACAGGTACTCACCTGTCTGCTCAGAGCTCTGCTCTCTAGTCTGGTAAGAAAATGATGGTTCTGAAGCAGGGGTCCCCAAGTTGGCTGGGCGAGGTGAATTGCTTGGAGTTCCGGGAGGCTGGTGCTGAGACTGTGTTCCCAAGAGGAGCGGAAACCCTGGATGGAAGATGACCATCCCAAGATACTAGCAATAATCAGGACACAGATTGGGTTGCAGGGAGGAAAAAAGTGCAACAGCTGTTGCAACATGGGGTGAATGGCACCAGTATGCTTTCAATGCCAAGAGAAGGAATATTTGGCAGAAGAGAGGGAATTTTCTGGAGAGGATAGAGAGGTGTTGAAAGAAGACCCTGACTGGGACAGAGGAAGAAAAATGAGACACAGCAAGTGATCCCTGAATCTCCTAGCAGGGACGGAAATGGGATTTCTACCAGATGATTAGACAAGTTACTGTAGTCCTTGTCCACTCACCACAAGCATTTTAGCAGGGAGGCCTGAAGAAGAGAAGGCAGGTGCCAGCCTAGGATGAGAAAAGTGAGATGCAGAGAGGGAAATGAGGTGCAGGCCTGAGGAAAAGGGGCCACAGATTTCCAGGGGGGCCTAGATAAAACCCTGTAAATCCTGTCTGAGAAGACTGGTCCCCAGAAGGGATGAAAGAGAAAGGCAGACCCATTTCCCCTGAAAAAGTTACAGCAATGGAGAAGGCAGAAGTTTTCCCTTTGTGATGCAAGCCACACTGATTCAGGCAGCACCAACAGAAATACCACCAGAGGGAAAGGAGCTGCTTAGAGCATTCTGGAGAAGGGGCTGAGGCTGAGGAAGCCAGAGGATGTCTACAGAAAGAGATGTACCCATTATAGCAGGGCTTCCCTGACTCACTGGAAGCCAAGTAGTATCAAGGAGCTGCGTCATCATCATCTTTCTTGCCACTTCCCTATTTGGGGTTAGCGACTTCTATAACCTTCTTCCAAAACTCATGATCATATGACAAGCTGCCATACAGACTGATCTCTCTGGGGTCCACTGATATGTCATCTGTGTACTAAGTCTTCGGTCTTCCTCTTGGGTCATCTTCCATCCACAGTCATTGCAAGTGCCATCCGACTGATGTAGCTTTCTGGTCTCCACTGGATATTGGCCATACCAACGTAGCCTAAACTCACTTGATTTGTCTTCAGTTGGAGCAACCTGTGTTAGTTCCCTTAGAACCTCATTTTGTTTCCTATCACGGAGAGTCCAACCATTTGACCATCTCAACATCTTCATTTCTGTGGTGGAGAGTAGCCTGATTTCCTTTATTGTGGTTGGCAAGTCTGTTCTGTACATTAAGATGGGTCGAATAACAATTTTATACGCTACCTTTTAACTGTATTGGCATCTTTTTGCCAGAGAACAGAGTTCAGCTTCCACATTTGTTCCACACAGCTTTAATACAACATTGGTCATCACTCAGGAGGGCACTGATCTAAGGTATTTACATTTTTTCACTCTTGTAAGTTCTCTGACTGTGATATCCTTTATGGTAAGTCTTCCTCCCTCAGTTATCCTAGCCTCATCTTACTAATGTTCACTCTTGGCCCAACCACTCAAAACTATAGTGCCACTGCTCAAAGCTGGCTGGCAGGTTCTCACAGTCTTCCACTTATTGCTCTATGCGAACAGCATGTTCTGAGGTGGCTTCCTTTGTATATTCTCACATATCGTATCCATGACAACTGTAAACAAAAACAGGCTGGACACTGACCCTGATGCAGGCTGGTGTGCACTGGAAACTCTCTCTTGTAGCTCCATTTATTTTGGGCTATGGTAGTCATTCTGTCATACATCCCCCATATAAGACAGACATATCGTTCTGGCACTTCTCTCTCATAAACTACACTAAACTAGTTCTGTTGGTATGTGCCCATGCATCTTTTTCAGGTCCACAAAAACCACCCAGTTGCCATCCCTTTTCTCTGAACTTCTCTATGAGGATTCATAGCGCAAATATGGTATCAATCCTGCTCCTTCCTGGCATGAATCCATACAACCCTTCCAAATTTCAACCATTCTGTGCAGATGCTTTTCAATAAACTTCTCCCACACTTTCAGACATGTCCCATTAGCTTAACTGGGTGATAATTAGTACACAGCATACTAGCTCCTTTATGTTTAAAAATAGGCACCACAAAGCTTTACACCATTCACATGGCATTTTTTTCTTAAGAATATAATTGAACAAACTTGTAAGGCACGTAATGCCTTCCCTTCCCAATACTTCACAACACTCACTGGTACTTCATCGAGCCCAGATGCTTTCTCCTAAGTGCCTCTGCAACCTCTGTCTTGTGTATGTAATTTGTCATGCTCTGGTTTGGCTTACATGTTCTTAATTCCTCCCTTGGGTTCTTCTGATTCATCACACTTTCAAAATAATCACACCAAACTTTGTTGATTGATTCAACATTCGTTTGTAATATAAGCAAGCACATTCACATCCCTTGTCATTTTCTCTCTTGCCTTGGCAAGTCTATAGATGATATTATCGCCTTCATGTCCTCCACCTACTCGGTTATATAGGAGGCCGTATTTTTAGCTGTTGCAACACTTCCTTTGGACTCCTTTTTTGCCTCTGTATGTGGCATCTTGTCACTGCTCACACCAATAGCCTGCCATTTTTTGAACATTATCCTATTTCCCCCTCAACAGATTCTTTAACTTGAAGGTTCCACCACCAAGTTTCCCTTCATATCCTTTTTGGCACTGCTTTCATCAATCCTAGGACTTCATATGCTGTTTCCAGAAAAGACAACTTGAGTTTGGACCAACTGTCCTCCACACATCTCTGTGTGTCATCAAGAAGTCTACACATTATTCCTGGTTTGAAGTGTTTTTAATTCCCGTCTTTACATTTCCCCAACCTAGTCCTTTCTGGTGCCCAGGAGTTCAGGAGCTTCCAAGGTCTCTGCATTCTGAAGGCAGAAAGGAGAGGTCTCTGCTGTCTCCCAGTGCACTCATAGCGTGTTACCTTACAACTGATTATTCATGATCGCTCTTTTCTTATTAAAGGGAAATAGATTTCAGTCTTGCCACCAGTGTTCCCTCAAATTTTTCCCACGCATGTGCGGAATGAATTTTGTTATGTGCGCCCATATGGAGGTCATGTGTGACACGCGACCACCATATTGATGCACATAACAAAATTCATGTGCTGAGGGTGGGGTTTGGAGTATGGGAGGCGGGCTCAGGGCTTGGGCAGAGGATTGGGATGTGGTGGGGGTGTGGGGTGTGGGGTGGGACTGGGGATGAGAGGCTCAGGGATGGGGCAGACGGTTTGGGTGTGTGTGTGTGGGGGTGAGGGCTCTGGCGAGGGGTGCAGGCTCTAGGGTGGGGCCAGAGATGAGGGGTTTGGGGTGAACACTGCCCGGGGGCTATGGCAGGGAGAGAGGACTCCCTCCAGCAGCACTTGGGCTGGGGGTGGGGTGGGGTGGGGAGAAACACCTTTCCCCTGGCTGTGGCAGGTCCATGCTGGGGCTGGGTTGGGGCCGGGAGAAGAGCGCTTTTCCCCCAGCCGTGGCAAGTCCGGGACAGGTCTGTGTTGGGGCCGCTGGGGGGAAGTGTCTCTCCCCAGCATGGCAGATCTGGGATAGGGGAGAGGCATCTCTCCCCGCTGCAGCCTGAGCCCCTGCAAGGGACTTAATAGGTGGCTGCACAGCTTAGGGGGAACTTAGGTCTTGTGTCCTTCACTGGCATAAGTTATGATATGGATTTCCTTCTTCTGAAAGTATGTTCACTTTATGATCACTAAGTCCAGTGCCAGACAATTCTGTAGGGCCTTTCTCTCCCCTCCCACACTTCGAGTTTCTGGTTCCAATGTCATGCTCTCCGTGGACTATTTCATATCCAGCCTTCACAGTTACATCTGATCTGTGTGCATTTAGATCTGTTCTGGATAATTATCTTCTTGTTGGATGGTATGTTTCCAATAAGGCACAGCAACTCATCAAAAAAACCTCCTCTTTTAACCCTTTCATACCTGTGATGCATAATCACTCATTATATGGCTGTTACCTCTTCCCAGCAGATTTGAACACATCATTTGGCCCAAACGTCTGGTAACCTCTACCACGTGACTCTGCCAGGTTTCATCTAGAATAACTTCGACACTGTTGGGGGGCAAGGAGGGTGTTTGAATTCCCTGAGTAGCAGATTTTGTAACCCTCCTCCAGCACCTCGGCTTTTCAGCCTTTCCATTTGGTCTCTTATACACATGCCACATTTACTCTTCTTCTCTTTAGGATCTCAGATAGCTCCTTCTTCTTCCAGTCAGTGTGTGTGCGCTCCACATCTGAGCTTCATCCGCTCACTCTCTTGCTTCTTTAACTTCAGCGGCCCTTGCCCAGTTACCACAGTCAGACTAGCATGGTACATGTTGTTTGCAGGAAACGCCCTACCCCTCTGGGATTTATAGGTGACATGGCCACCAATTCACAAGAGTATATCCGTTGGATGAGCTTTACAGGTCGGCTGTCCAAACTGGAGTTTCTCCTCTCCTGAGTGAGCTGCCTGCCAAAGCTGACAAGCCCCACCTGCCCCAACAACACTTATTTTAAGGCATTCTTTATTTGGCTTGACATCCTCATCATAGGGCGTAAGTGGTATTTTAGAGCAGGATCTGCACCACCAGCTACTTCATCCTGCCTTACTGAGATATGTTGACAGTGAGGGGCTGCAGGTATTTGCATAGGGGAGCCAGCTGTCTGAGTGTAAGGGAGACAGGTGTCACTCTCAGAAACAGAACCCACTCTCCAAGGCCTGGTCTACACTACAGGGTTAGGTCGAATTTAAAATGAATGCTTCTACACCAGTGGTTCTCAGACTAGAGCTGCAGGAAGGTCCCTTGGCCCTTGCCACTTCCCACAACCCCCATTGACCTGGAGCAGCGAACTGCAGCCAGTGAGAGCCACGATTGGCTGAACCTGTGGACGTGGCAGGTAAACAAACCAGCCCAGCCCCCCAGGGGCTTTCCCTGAACAAGCAGTAGCCCTAGTTTGAGAACCACTGCGCTACACAACCAACCCCATTCCGTCAACCTAAAGGACTCTTAAAATTGACTTCTGTACTCCTCCCTGGAGAGAGGAGTAGCGCTAAAATCAACCTTGCTGGGTCAAATTTGGGGTAGTGCAGATGCAATCTGATTGCACTGGCCTCCAAGGGCTATCTCAGAGTGTGCCACTGTGACCAGTCTGGACAGCACTAGCCAAGTACACAGGAAAACCCCAGGAAATTTTGAATTTCATTTCCTGTTTGGTCAGCGAGTTGAGCTCAGCAGGACAGGTGACCATGCAGTCCCCCTAGAATCACAACTGAGCTCCAGCCTGGACCGAAAAGGAGACACTGGATCTCACTGCTGTATGGGGAGAAGAATCTGTGCAGGCCGAACTCCGATCCAGCAGAAGAAATGCCAATATATATGCCAAAATTGCATAAGGCATGGTGGACAGAGGCTACAACAGGGACACACAGCAGTGTTGCATGAAAGTTAAGGAGCTCAGGCAAGCCTACCAAAAGACAAAGAAGGCAAATGGTTGCTCCGAGTCAGAACCCCACACATACCGCTTCTAGGATCAGCTGCATGACATTCTAGGGGGGGACCCTACCACTACCCCACCACTGTCTGTGGACACCTGCAAGCGGGGAGTGTCATGCAACAGGGAGGAGGATTTTGTGGATGTGAATGAGGAGGAGGAGAATGTGCAGCAGGCAAGCGGAGAATCTGTCCTCCCTGGCAGCCAGGACTTTTTCATCACCCTGGAGCCAATACCCTCCCAGGGCGAACTGTTCCCTGACCCTGAAGGTGGAGAAGGCACCTCTGGTGAGTGCACATTTGTAACTACACTACAGGGGTGTAGCAGGGTGATCCCCTGCTCCTGCCCTTCGGGGCTTGGAACAGCCCTGGGAGAGGGCTGAGGCTGGGAGGGAAAGCCTGGGCTGATTAGGGAAGGTAGGCTCAGCTGTGGCCAAGCCCCAATCAGGCCCAGCTGGTCCCTATAAAAGGCTGAGAGCCAGAGGCCCAGGGGAGTCTCCCTCTGGCTGTAGAGGGAGATGGGCCTGGCTGCAGGGAGCTAGACACAGGGTACCTGAGTGGAGCAGGGCTGGGGAAAGGCAGAGGAGCTGGGGAGCTCCAGCCTGGAAAGCCCCAGGCTGCAGCCTAGCAGAAGGCCAACAGGTACTGGGGGTTGCAGAGGCAGCTCAGGGGTAGGCCAAGGCAGCAGGTCCAAACCCAGCCTTGCCAGTGATGAGTAGGCTGATACTGCAGTCTGCCCCAGGGCATAGGGTTAAACAATGACTGGCAGTAGCCATATACTGAGGCGAGGTGGGGATAATGGGTGGGGGTTCCCCAAGGAGAGGAGACCCTAAGACTGAGGGGTTATTGCCAGGGGGCAGCACCCCAGGTAAAAGGGCACCAGATCCAGGGAGGGCCAGAGGGGCCAGAGGACAGGTGGATCACTGGCCTGCAGAGGGTGCTCTGGAGCTGGAATGGCCTAATTCCTGGAACAGACCAGCAGGAGGCACCACAGGGCTGAGTCCACTCCTCTACAAGGGGTTAAAAGCAATTGTGTTTAATGTTTGATTTGCCCTGAAGAATTAGGATGCATTCACGGCCAGTACAGCTACTGGAAAAGTCTGTTAATGTGTCTGGGGATGGAGCAGGAATCTTCCAGGGACATCTCAGTGAATCTCTCTTGAAGGTCCTCTGAAAGCCTTTCCAGAAGGTTTCTGGAGAGGGTACCTTGTTTTGTCCTTCATGGTAGGACACTTTAACACACCAAGCCAGTAGCAAGTAGTCTGGAATCATTGCAGCACACAGCATGGCAGTAAATGATCCTGGATTTTGGTCACATTCATGCAATATTCAGTCGTTATCTTTCTGTGTCACCCTCAGGAGAGTGATATCATTCATGGTCACATGCTTGAAATAGGGGAATTTTTGTAAGGGAACAGTAATCCCCTGTTTGGTGATCCCCGGTGCATTAGACCCCAGTCGTGCTGGGCTGTTTGCGCTTGGCTAAAAGGGATCACCCTAGAGAATATCCACATGGGGGTGTGTGTGCTGCATATCCACCCAAAAACACAACCCCTCCTTTTAAACGGAAAACCTAACCGGCAATGGTTCCTTGGGAAAGGAAGGCTGCAGTTTGAAACCATTCGCACATGTTATGAACACAGAAGAAACCAACCCCGTGTACCCTTTGGCATACCATGGCTGCTTGGAAACTGAATTCTGTTGCCCAGACATGTGTGATGTGTCACCATACCAGCAGGCACTCAATATAAAAGGCAAAATGTGACCTAAAACACACGTGCTGTCAGCTGTGAATTGCTTGATTCACTGTGAAAGAGTCTCCCTTTTGTTCTCAGAAATTTATCATCTTAAATTTTACTCTCCCTCTTTATCACCCAGCAAGTGCAAATGTTTCTATGCTCCTCCTATCATCTCTGTCCCTGAGGTTATCGCAGATTAGAAGGCCAAAAAAAAAAAAAAAAAATGCACTTGCAATGATATGTTTTCCAAGCTCATGCAGTCCTCTCGCACTGGTAGGGCACAGCTTAATGCATGGAAGCATTCAGTGGCAGAGGCCAGGAAAGCATACAGTGAGTGTGATCAGAACATGCAGGAGGAGATACTGAGGCTAATGGGGGAGTAAACGGACATGATGAGGCATCTGGTGGAGCTGCAGGAAAGCCACCAAGAGCACAGACTTCCCCCTGCATCCCTGGTATATCTGCCTGCCCTCCTCTCCAAGTTCCATATCCTCCTCACCCAGACACCCAAGAACATGCGGGGGAGGCTTCGGGCAATCAGCCACTCAACTCCAGGGGATGGCCCAAGCAAGAGGAGGCTGTCATTCAAACAGTTTTGATTTGTAGTGTGGTTACAATAGGCAATGTGGCCTTATCCTTCCCTCCTCTCCCACCCCACCCAAGATATTTTTTACTAGTCAGGGTTTTCAGTGATCTCAAATAAAGAATGAATGAATGGATTCACAACACTAGGGACTTTATTTTCTTTGCCAGCTGTGGTTGAAGGCAGGGTAGGGGGATTGGCTTACAAGGAAGTACATTCACCAAAGGGGGTGGCTTTGCATCAAGGACAAACACACGCAACTGTCACACTGTAGCTTGGTCAGTCATAAAACTGTTTTTCAAAGCCTCTCTGAGGTGAGGTGCAGCATGTCTCAGTGTGCTTTTTGAATTGCCATGGTGTCAGGCTGTTAAAAATTGGCCACCAGGCGATTTGCTTCAACCTCCCACCCCACTGTAAATGTCTCCCCCTTACTGTCACAGATGATATGGAGCACACAGCAAGCAGCAATAACAATGGGAATACTGGTTGTGCTGAGGTCTAATTTAGTCAGCAAACAGCACCAGCGCCCCTTTAAACGTCCAAACGCACATTCTACCACCATTCTGCACTTGCTCAGCTTATAGTTGAACTGCTCCTTACTGCTGTCCATGCTGCCAGTGTACTGCTTCATGAGCCATGGGAGCAAGGGGTAGGCTGGGTCCCCAAGAGTAACTATTGGCATCTCAACATCCCGAACAGTAATTTCCTGATCTGGGAAGAAAGTCCCTTCTTGTAGCTTTTCGAACAGCCCGGAGTGCCAAAAGATGTGAGCATCATGCACCTTTCCCGACCATCCCACGTTGATGTTGGTGAAACGTCCCTTGTGATCCACCAGTGCTTGCAGCTCCATTGAAAATTACCCCTTGTGGTTTATGTACTGGCTGCCAAGGTGGTCCAGTCCCAAGATAGGGATACCCCTTCTGTATATTGCCCCACCACAGTTAGGGAACCCTATTGCAGAAAAACCATCCACTATGACCAGCACGTTTCCAGGAGTCACTACCCTTGTTAGCAGAAGGTTACTGTTTGCCTTGGCTACTTGGATCACAGCAACTCACACAGTAGATCTGCCCAAGCTTCCACATAGCCACTCACTTCTCAACTGTCAGGGCAGGTCTCATTTTGGTATTCCTGCACTTCAGGGAGGGGGAAAGCAACTCATGAAGTTCAAGGAAAGTGGCCTTATGCGTGTGAAAGTTTTGCAGCCACTGTGAATCATCCCCTACCTGCAATGCTATGCGGTCCCACCAGTCTGTGCTTGTTTGCTGGGCCCAGAATTGGCATTCCACTGTATCAACATGCCCCAATGCAGCCATGATATCCCAATTGCCACATCCCGTGCTTTCAGGAACGTCTGTGTCTATGTCCTCCTCACAACCGTCCTCGTGCTGGCAGCTCCTAACTAGGCTCTGCACATACTGCAGGATAATGCGTGACGTGTTTACAATGCTCACAAAAACAGTGTGCACCTGAGATGACTCCATGCTTGCTGTGCTATGGTGTCTGCACTGATAATCCAGGAAAAAAGGCTCAAAACAATTGTTTGCCGTTGCTTTCAAGGAGGAGGAGGGGGGTGGGGAGACTGACGACATGTACCCAAAACCACCTGTGACAATGTTTTTGCCCCATCAAGCACTGGGCGCTTAACCCAGAATTTCAAGTGGCAGTGGGACTGTGGGATCGCTACCTACAGTGCACCACTCTGTGAGGCGATGCTAGCCACGGTATCGAGGACTCACTCGGCTGACCTAATGCGCTTAGTAGGGACACACACAAACCACTGTATAAAATCGGTTGCTAAAGATCGACGTCTATAAAATTGACCTAGTGGAGACACGCCCTTAGAAGAAGTCAAGAGGTTGGATGACCATTGGTGACAAGAAACTCTTGTGTTTATAGCAGGCCAGAAGATATGGCTTGTTGCCAAACCCCTCCAGACCAGGCAACCCTCCTGTAAACTGGACCACCAATTCCTGGGAACTTACCTAATATGCCAGTATATTAATCTGGTTACCTTCAAACTTCAGCTTCCACCATCTCACAAAATACACCCCGTTTTCCATGTTTCCCTTCTGAAGCCCTATACAGAGAACCCCTTTTCTGACCAAACCACACCACTGCCTCCACCAGTTAAAATCCAGCGTCATGGGAATATGAAGTGCATGACATGGACATGTGGCCACCTGTATTAGCTGGTAGACTGGGTAGGTTACAGCCCTGAAGAGGGCACACTTGGGAACCTGACTCAAGTCCATGCCCCTGACCTGGTAGAGGAATTCTATGCGGCTCACCCAGACAAGCACTATACCGAAGGGTGCTGTGAAGGAATAGATGATGTAAGAACCTGCAGGGCTAGAATCTCGAACCCGGGGGGAGTTCTGGGCCACTGACCCCTTCACATCACCACAGGAGCATTAGGCTAGGTTCCTGCAGGAGAACTCTGGCTGGACTCAGTAGGAAGTATTGCCCAGCGGGACCTGAGTGGCAGCTCCTTGCTGGTACCAATCAGGTGGTACCAGTACTTAAGCCAGGAAGCCATGACAGGGAGCTGCCACAGCAACAACCCAGACTGCCTGCCTGCCTCTGCTTCAAACCCTGCATGTCAGAGACTCCAGACTACGTCTTCTGCCTCTGCCTGCCTCCTGGCGTCTGGCTCTTGGCCTGCCCTCTGACACCCAACTGAGCCCAACTTCCACTCTAACCATTAGGTCTGACCACCTATGTCCCAGTCGTGACACCAGTTACTTCCCATCTTGCATTTATGCATATTAATGAAAAAAATGTGATGCTCCCGCATCACAGCATCATGCTATGGGAGACACACAGAGATTTCAAACACATAAAGAGGCAGAGAAGGTTTGGGTTTTCTTAATGTTATGCATGTTTATTAATTCTGTGCTTGGGCAGCTGCTGCATCTTTCCCTCAAGTCTTAGAGTGCAGGCTTCTTTTGGCAGTGTGTAGTGTACATACACATGTAGCTCCCCTAGCACAGATATAAAGAGCAATGTAGGTCATGAGGCACAGCTTAGGTGAACAAAGACATGCCTGAAGGTTGTAGGTACATGCCTGAATATACACCCTACCTGGCTTTCCCCTTGCCCAAACCAGGCCTCCCCATCTACACCTGCTATTTTTAGCAGTGTAATGTCCTGCTGTCTCCTTGCTACTGGAACCCTTCCTTACTAAAGGAAAAGTCTTCAGCAGTGGGGAAAGGCTCCAGCAGCTCCCTACTGCTGGAGCTCCCTGCTGCTGGAGCCGTTCTCCTGCCTCAGGGACAGATGTCAGCAACAGGGAAAGGCTCTGCTAACTCCCTGTTGCTGGAGTCTTTCTCTGCAGCTGGGTAAGACTCTGGTAGGGAGGAAAGGCTCTGGTATGGGGGGCACTGAGCCTTCCCTGCTGCCTCCCTCCTGCCAGAGCCTTTCACTAACATGTTGCTATGCACCACAGTATGGCCACAGCCTGCTTTTCACTGTGGCATGAGGCTACACAGTAACACATACCCTACACGGTGCCACCAGTGGTGTGTAGTGTAGCCATAGCCTTAGGGGAATAGCACCATAGCAACTACTTTAAAAGTATGAGCTTGAATGTAGCTACCATATGTTATTTAAAATGTGTTTGAGGAATCAGTGGGTATCTTCCTTTCTCCCATTATCCACCCCTACCTAAAGACAACCAAATGCATAGCTCCCCTATCTTTGACTTCAACACAGGGCCCAGCAGGCTAAATCTTCTGAAGAATATATGCAACCAGAACACACTGGTCAGTCTGGTCACTGAGAGACAGAGAGCTGCTGGGGCCTTCTGTAAAATACTCTGGGATGCTGAAGAGGGAAAGGATGGTTGTGGAGGGTGAATGCCTGTTGAGATTCAAGACCAAGCTAAACTCAAAAGCCAGACTCTCTGGAGGTCCTTCCCACCTAACTAGGATATTTTAGACACATTTATTTTCTTGGAGAGAAAACGTTTGGGTTTTTTTTGCGGGATTCTAAAATCTATTGTAATTTTACTGTAATTTTTTTTTTTCTGGAGACCACTATTCAGTATGAAATACTTTTAATCTTATTTCCAAATCATGCTGAGCTATGGGGCAATTCCTTGTCAGTTATGGAATCTGGAAGATTTCCAGGGACAAGCTGTAATAACCCGGATTCTTCCTCTCTCTTTTCCATTCATTACAGTGCCAACATTGGAAGGGGACTGTGCAGTTGTTTAGCTGGCATTAGGATTACATCCTCCCATCTCTGCCAATAACAAGTAATCAGAATTACCTCCGTTACCACAGTTGCTAGGATGACTAGAGATGGGGCAGGACCACGTACCATTTCCTGAGGTGTACTGTGAGACACCAGCAGTACCTATTAGAAACCACTGAAGGAGGGAAACAAACAAGCCTATTTCCCATTGTGACAAAGTCACAATGAGTGGACAAGAGATGTCTGCATCCGAAATCTTTTCTACATCAAAAGTGCTGAGATCAGCTCCACAAATTCCGAGAAGACTTCTGCACATTTAACGCCACAAGATCAGTAAAACCTTGTGCTGAACAAAGAACCAAAGGGAAAAAGTTACCCCCAGGTGTCCCTGCTTAGTAGCCACAAGCCTCTATACTACAACGGATACTAAATTAGCTGTTCCAGGGTTCACATGGAATTTCTGATATTTCCCCTGATCTCTACAAATATCTCAGATCTAAGGTAGACCTAAAACTCCCTGGGTTTTTTTTCTCTGCTGAGTTTCCAGCTTGTGCAACATAAAAGGGAAGCTTTACTAGACCTTTGAGCAGAAAAGTGCATGTCTCTCTGCTATAAGAACCTGAGAGAAATGGAGTCTTATACCAATGTTCCAGAAGGGAAAAAACATTTTCAAAGGGAGCAGCATTGTCTAGTGGTTAAAAGACAAGACAGAGAGACGGAAAACCATGCCTTATGGTGATTGACTCAAGGAGCTCCATCTAGTTAGCTGAAGAGTATTAAGGGGTGACCCGATCACAGTCTAAAATTACCTACATAGGAAACACATATTTGATAATGGGCTTCTCAGTTTAGCAGACAGAGGTATAATATGACCCAGTGGCTTGAAGCTGAAGCTAGACACATTCAGACTGAAAATAAGGCACAGATTTTTAACAGGGAGGGTCATTAACCATTGGAACAATTTATAGAGGGTTTTGATAGATCATCATTACTGGAAATTTGAAAATGGAGTTGGAATTGGTTTTATTTTTTAATGATATGCTCCAGTTCAAAAGGAATTCTGTTAGGTATGCCCTGTGTTATACAGGAGGTCAGACTAGAGGATCACAATGGTCCCCTTCTGGCCTTGGAATACATGCATCCATGAAAAATACAAAAGTCTGGGTTCTGTTCCCAGGAGTCAGTGACTTACTGTGTGACCTTGGGGCAAGTTGTGAGGAAAAAGGTAAATTAAGAGGATAAAAGAACATTGCTGCCTCATTTCCACTTTAGCTCATCCCAGACAGCTTTCTTATTTTTTAAGATAATACAGCTACTTGCCACTTGAATAGTGTAAACTGGTGCTATCCCTAGAGGTCTGAAATGATGTTATTCTCCCTCTGTTTCACTTAATTGTTCCATTCACAGAGAAGGCTGGGGAAGCTTGTTTTCCAAACAAACTTTCCCATCCAGAGACAGGAAATGAGCTCACCAAGGAACCTCCCATCTATAAAAATGATATTTTGTTCAAGACTGTCATCCATCCATCCAAACACATGGAGACTGAAGGAACTGTCTGTCATATTGACCTGTTCTCTGGTAGTCATCCATACATGCTTCTTTTCCTAGACAAATCTCTGCTATTGTATCTGCTCACTCTTTAAAAACAAACAAACCCGGAAGTGGCTTAAGCCGGCCTCAAAAGCCACTCAGTCAGAAAATTTCTGTTCTAAGGTCACTGCCTGATTTATCATTTAATAAAACGAAAAACCAGGCATACACTGTTAGAAGAAACTATGGGCCAGATCAGCATTGGGAGAAGCCTATGTGGCATCAGCCAGAGGTCCCAAATTTGAAATCCTTATATCTCCTATTTATGCCAAGCTCAGCTGTAGATATCAGCTATTAGACTAAGATCACACAATTTAAAGACGTGAGCCTTACATGTAAATCCAGATGATCTCAGGTATAAATGAAATAACAGCACTGGTTCCAAGGAACAAATGACAGAAAAGCACACTCAGACCTTGTGTATGCTAGACTTATTTTCCTCAAATTTCCTGCTGCTGCTCCTACCAGTTCAGCTTCACCAGAGGTAACATGAAGTGTAGACAACGTGCTGGTGCTGCTGGGATTCCAATCAACGGTGTCAAAGACCTGCTTTGACCATAGAAGATGGCACATTGGTTAAAACACTGGCTGGTCTACACTAGTGCTTCTCCTGAGGCCACTGCTAGTAGGGCTATAGAGATGATAGGAAATTTTAGTTAAAAAGGTACCCCTTAGATTGGAGGGTCCAGTGAGTTGGAACAATTACCCAGTGTGGGACTTACCTGAAGGCAAGCTACTCCTATGCCAACAGCTCCCATTATCAAAAGGTGATCTGCCAGGAACTGTTCCAGTTTAGTAATGCATCCTCCCTGTAAGCAAAATCATTGTGTTTACTATGAGGGATAATTCAACAATGTTGGCAGGATTTATACCCCACTTCCTCCCTCTCATACACAGCTTTTATAGTTGTTACAGACAGGAAATTAAAGCTCTTTAGTGTGTATAGACTTACAGCCTATAGCCTTAAAATCAAGAGGAAAACAAACCCGGGATGGGGGTGGGGGGCGGAATTCTATACTGACAGTAAAGCCAGGGAGGGTCAGTTCTGTTTATTGTGATGGTTTTTAACTCTGCAAACAGTCAACCGCATGCTCAAACTTGAATCCCCTTTGTAAGTCTTGGTTTTGGGATTTGCAGATTGCTATCTGCCTAGTGGTCATAGCATGTTTGTGACTCAGTGTGTGCTTTATAGGGAGTTTATTATTTTGTATGGTTGTGTGTGTTTTGTGCTGTTAAAGAATCATCACATGCTAGGCTCTAAGCAAAGCGTCTGTGTGTGTTACAGGTTTTACACTTATCAGGCAGAGGCGGATTTACAGTAAAACACAGGGTGCCCTGGCATGGGGTCCCCTAATGACAGGGGGTCCCAGGTAGAAGCTTGGTCCTGCTGGCTCCTGAGGGTCCTGCTGCAGGCTCTGCCCTCACCGACAGCCAAGCTTCCGCCTCTTCCCTGAGCAGGCCACGTTCCTGCACCTCCCTCCCAGCACTTCCCCTGCTGCCAAACAGCTGTTTGCCAGCGCTCAGGTTGCTCTGGGAGGGAGACGGAGGGGGAGGAATGGGGCCACAGCCTGCTAGGGGAAGGAGGTGGCGGCAGTGGCAGCTGGGCCTTGGGGAAGGGGGTGGAATTGGGGTAGGGTGGAGCAAGGGTGGAGTAAAGGTGGAGCCCCCACACTCCCCCTACACATACACCACCCAGCCCCCTGCTGGGAGCCGGGAACACCCTCACGACCCCAGCCCACACCCCCAGCCCTGACTCCTGCACCCCCCTCAAACATCTCCAGCCCCCTGCTATCCCTGACTCCTGCACCCCCCACACATACCCAGCACACCTCCACCCTATGCCCTGACTCCTGAATCCCCCCCACGTCCTCACCTCCACCCAGAGCACCGAACAGTAGCTCCTGCACACACACATCCACATTACCACTTGCACCCCTCGCACCAAACGGGAGTTGCCCCAGCTAAGCTCTCCACACCCCAACCTCCTGCCCCAACCCTGAGCCCTCTCCTCTATTCTAACTCCCTCCCAGACCCTGCACCACCAGCCCTGAGCCCCCTCCTGCACACCCTTCACATATTCCCAGCCCTGACTCCTGCACCCCCTCACACACTCCCAACCCCCTGCCTTCCCTGACTCCTGCACCCTTCACACACTTCCAGCCATGAGTCCTGCACCTCCCCACCCACAGCCCCACCTGCACCCCTTGTATCAAACGGGAGCTGCCCCAGATAAGTGCTCCACACCCCACCCCCCTGCCCCAGCCCTAAGTCCCTTCCAGTACCCTAACTCCTGGCCAGATCCTGCACCTCAACCCCCAACCTGCTCCTGCACCCTAACATCCTCTCAGACCCTGCACCACCAGCCCTAAGCCCCATCCTGCATCCTAACGATTTTTTACATTTTTTTAATAAAGCTCTCCTATCCAAAGTGCTTTACAATAGTTTTCAAGTGGTCTGTGGAAAAATAAGTTAGACAACAAAAACAATCAAGGTACCTCACTTTATTTTCATTTACTTCCTATTACTTATAGGAGGAGAATGAAGAAAAAAGAATGAAAAATGAGGCGGGGGGGGGAGATAAGAGAGAATGTTCTTTTTGTTGGCTGGATTCCAAGGAGTGGCCCCAAAAATGAAGCTGAGCACAGGGCCTCACTAACTTTAAATCTGCCACTGTTACCAGGGGCATCCTGAGGGAGTTAAATGGCTCATGTCTTTGTGGGTGTCTAGGAGAGGGTGTGCTTAAGCTATGGGGGAGTCTGAAGGGTCATTACTGGGTCCAGCAGGTTCCAGCAGGGAACAGCAGGTTCCAGCTTTTAGGAAGGGGTACTAGACAGAGGGTCTTCACCCTGAGAATGTGTCTAGGGATCCCAAGAATGGGGCAGTGGCTGGGCTCTCTTCAGGTTCCAAATTTAAAACACTTAGAGACCCAGCAGTTGAGTTCCCTACAGCAGTCAGGGGGTGGGGGGCACTCAGCTGAGATTTCTGACAGATTAGTACAGATTGAGACACATACAGAAAAAGGATTGATAGGAGTGGTAGTCCACAGAAGCACAGGCATCTGCAAGAGCCTGGACCAAACGTGTGGAAAACCCCACCCATGATGTTCACCAGAGAACTACGCACTGACAAGAATCTCTGGGGAGGCACAACATTACTGAAAGGAGGATCAAAACCCCAGTGAAGCCATTTTTGGCTTGTTTAGAGGTCTTAGGCTTTTTGATGCCTTTCCATGGGGAGAGGCAAAATATTGCCAATTACTCTATTAGCAACATGTCACAAATCTACTCACTTTTCCCTACAACATCTCTGCATGCATATTGAATACAAATATTGCAGGCATGTCAGGAACTTGTTCCAAATACTTTAACTGGGGCAAACACACTTTCATTCCACACTGGATGTCATTTTCATTATTTAAAATGGTCAGAATGGACAGCTTCTTGCTAAATCTATGATGCTAGCGGTTGCCAGATAGAGCCAGCAACTGGTTGGAACTCTCCCTGCCATGGAGATTATGCTATTTTGTACCTTCAAACCCACTTTCTCATTAGTGAAGTTCCAGTAAGCTTATTTGGAACATCCACTGCAAGCAGAGCTGTGGCATTCCATGCTAGTAACAACAGAACAAAGGCTGAGAGCTGAATGTTCCCCAGCAACTGTGTGATAATAAAAACTGGAAACGGCAGAGCTCATTTTACAGCATACATGCTGGAGAGAAAAAGAGAAGAATGACTGAGTAAAAATGACACTTTCCTAATTAACAGATCTTCTCTAAGTGTATATTTAGAATAATTTTTCACTCAAGTCAGCAGATGTTAGGAATTTACTGCATTTTTGTTTGCATTAGTTCCTGCACAGCCAACACAGCTTGGAGAGAGGGAGTTGGAATCTATTCTTTCCCATCAACTCAATTCCAATCAGTGACACCTGAAGCTAATGGATTTGCGCTGGTGTCGCTGAGGGCATGCTCTGACTGGCAGAACCTTCATTTATTATTATTTGCACTGAGATTGCACTTACGGGACCCAGGCATGGCCCAAGACTCCACTGTGCTAGGCACTGTACAAGCCCAAAACACAAAGTCCCTGCCCTGAGGTAGACTTAAGGCATTGAAGACACTAAGAATGTGAAAACTAAGCGCTTCAGCAGAGAATTGACTTTTACTCAAGGCTGTTTTATATTCTATGTTTTGTTCATTTTAAATTCATTTAACTCAAATGCCTGAAAAACAGTTGAGAGAAAAGTTCTCTTCAGTAAAGATTTAATATACCCACCCTATTGATTAAAGACTGAGGTAGCTCCCAATCTACCAGTTCAGTTCTCTGATTCCTTGAAGAAGCCCTCCAGCAAGAAACAGGGAAGAGCAGACTTGATGTTCCTGATATTTCTGAGACAAAAAATTAGCAGAAATATCCCCTTTCTATTTATATTTTTTTGTAAAAACCCATGAGTCCTTCTTTATACATCATAGTGAACTGAAACATAGGCACATGTAATGTGAATGACTGACAACTGCTGTGATACCAAATCTAGAACTGACATCATCTCTGTGATTGGATGGAACAGTCTTAAAGCAGCCTCTGGACTGAGGGTGATATAAACTAATGAGAACTGAATTTTGATTGGCCAACTCTCCTCCACCCAGAGAAGCACATCCATTATTGTAACTTTTTAAAGTGCTTATCTGTCAGTGTCAACCAGTATGCTATGGACTTCCGTTTTTTTCTCCTCTAGTGTTTTGGAAATAGGTTTTCACCCATTAGTTCTGGAAGCAAGTATAAACTGAATGTGTATTAACAGGAATGGTTATAAAGTGACACGGTACTTTGTAGAATGCACAGTATTGTATTTTTCTGTTGCCACTTGTAATGCAAAACCAATATAAAATATTTACACAAACGGAAGTAAAATATGTGATCAGTGCAATACACTGAAGCAGAGAAAAGCTTAGGAAGAATGATGCCTTCAGAGTTTTAAAGGGCTTTTATGCAAAGAATCGAGTTTTAAAATTAGTTTCTGCTGTTGGATGTAACACACACTGTGCCAGAGAAAGCAGCAGTGTGAAACAGAGAGTGCTTTTGGTGTTAAAAGAAAGAGAGAAACCCTACCCCAGGAGGTAGTTATGTAATTTTCTTTGCTTCCGTCAATGCAAAGTACAGCAGGGACTTTACAAAAAAAACCCCAAAGCAGCCTAGACTTTAATACTTTCAAGTCCCTTTATTGCCTCTCTCATGTTTATCATTAAACAACTGCAAATATTGGCACTGAATTTAAGATCAGTTGAATTTCTAGCCTGCAAGCAAAGACTGAAGGATGAATATCTCTGAAGCATCTGGCCAACATTCATAAAAAGACTTCTAAGGAGATGCTTTAAAAAGATCTGTAGCTAGGTTTCTTTAATATCACTTCAAAAAGCCTGAGTCTGATCCACAAGGAGGTTTCTTGGTACTTGTTCATTCACTAGTCAGTGCTGTTTAGCTGGGGAGGATGTGTGGACTAATGGGCAGAGTGCAGGACTAGGAGTAAACTCTTTCCCAGAATTTTC
The DNA here is from genome assembly GCF_003597395.2 of Chelonoidis abingdonii. NCBI lineage: Eukaryota > Metazoa > Chordata > Testudines > Testudinidae > Chelonoidis > Chelonoidis abingdonii. The sequence continues at coordinate 142,339,362 of NC_133769.1, read as the reverse complement.
AAAGCCATGTGCCTAAAGTTAGACTACCAAATCCATGCTCAGAATCCTAAATATAAAGTGGCCTGATTTTCAGAATTGCCAATTAAGGTAATGGGAGATGCAAGTGCTAAGCATGCCTGAAAATCAGGACATTTTTATTTGGGAGTCTAAATATGGATTTGGGAGTCCAACATTTTGCACATTGGTCTGAAAATTTTGGCCCATGGGCTCTATCCCTGTCTCCTCAACTGACACACTGAGTGGCACTGGGGAAGCCGCTGGTCCTCACCATACCATCTCTAAACAGTGTAGAATCATGCCTTGAAAAATCTTCCAGCTAGTGTAAGAAGTTTCCTCTCGGAAGTAGGGAGGAGGTAGGCCATCAATTGCTGTATTTGAGTTTTTATTAAGAAAAGATGTTTCTAAACCTTACAGTTTTTATGGTAACTTATAACCCAATGCAGCGTGCTCTTCACTGGTTCATTGACAGACAGCCCCAGTGTCCCTCCTGCTGCTCGCCACCGAGTGAAAGGAACATGACTGGTCAGGTTCGCATCAACTGTTTGAGACTCCTGTGGGCAGAACTAACAAAAAGCATGACCATTTCACACTGCTACAAGCAGCAACAGAGGCAGGGACTGGAGTTACACCTGAGACAAGTTGAAAGGGGGAAAAAATGAGTATGTGATGAGAGCAGGGAGGGGAGAGTAGTATAGACCCAAGTCAGCAGTGAGGAGGTTCTGACGACAGGACAAAGAACTGCATCTCTCTTCTTGCAGATAGGAGCTTCAAATTTAGCAGACATCTACTAGGTAGAGGCTGAGGGAGCCCTGTAGAAGATTCCAGAACCTGCTAGCAGGAATCCAAGCACCCTTCTTCCCCTGTCTAGCAACTGCAGGGATGAGCTTCTCACCAGGTTATCATTCCTGGACTTTGCTAGTGGCCTCTCCCATACCTAGCTTTTGGATCAGCCCCTTGCCTATAGGTTTAATCTTTTGGCTAGTAGGTAACCAATACATTTTCCAGTTCCTGGGGATCAGGGCCGGCTCTACAGTTTTCGCCGCCACTAGCAGCGCATCGAATTGCCACCATGGGCAGCCGGGGCAGTCCGTGTGCCCTTAGGGCGGCAGGCGCGTTTCCACGTCGGCGGCAATTCAGCGGCAGCTTCTATGTTTAGCTGAAGCCGCCCGGGACAGCTAAACATAGAAGCTGCTGCTGAACTGCCACCACTGCGGAAACGTGCATGCTGCCCTAAGGGCACACGGACTGCCCCTGCCACCTGCGGCGGCAATTTGGCGCGCTGCTTGGGGCAAAACAACAGGGACTGCTGCCCCTTGCAGAACGCCACCCCAAGCACCAGCTTGGAATGCTGGGGATAATCATACTTATTATGGATGGGAAGTAGCATCTCCATTGTTAAGTTTGCAACCAACTGCCATTATAAAATCCAGTTTTTGTTCCCTCCCTCCTATCAGAATGGCTTGGGAAATGGGTTTAGCCTGAAAATGGCCAGATTGACTCTGAAAGCAAAGACGAACATTGGTGCAAAGTTTGAACGAAGTCCAACACAACATTTGAGTTACAGTTCAGTAACAAAAGTCCCCAGTTTGAAATGTTGACCTGTTTCCTGTTTCTTTTCTTCCCTCTGATGTGAAAAGAAGCAATTTACTATTTCTTCAAAGCTCCTTGAGAACTCATGCACCAGCAATTTGAGAAGAAGATGGATTGTTAGTTACAGTTTTTGTTGCAGCCATGGGCCAAATTTTGTCCCCATTGATGGCAATGGGACTTTTTTCCTCCACTGAGCAGGACTGTGTACTATGTCCAGAATTGTCAACAGTGGACACTGATTGTGGGTGCCTCCACTTTTGAGGACTCAGATTGAAATGCCTTGGACGGACTATAGCAGATCTTTTATGTATCATCTCTTGATCTCTATTAACTGTTATTTCCCTATTAGCCATATCCTGATGTGACGATTTCGGGGTTTATCTGTATTACTTGTGAATCCGGTCTATGCTATGTTGTTGTTATGGAATTATTGTACCATGGAATAACTATATGCAGATGTGGAATCCACCATTTGCTGACAAGACTGAATCACTACAATGGTGAATTGTTAGAGGTTAATGGCCACCTATTCAATGGGTTAGCTCAAGCTTTCCTCTTCCTTGTCTGCAGGGAGTTGGCATTGGGTGAGTGGAAAACACTAACAGCAGAAAAAGGAACCACATGTTGGTAGGGAGATACATAAACTCAAAAGACTCACTGAGGTAGGAATAGGAAGCTTTGGGCAGAAGAGGGAAGAGATGGGCAGGCTTTTGTAGAGAGGTTGGGGTAGGATGACCTGATCTACACTGCTGACCAGCAAAGGTTCGAGAGACCAAGCTTGGGTAGGGAAAGCGCCGTGTTTTTGAAGAGAAGTCATACAGCTGCAGGCAAAGGATCCTGGGCATCCCAAGGACTGTGATCAAGCCCAAAGAAGTCTCCAGAATGGCAAGGAACTGAGACGGGGAATTGCATACAGAAACATGTATGCCATGTTGTTAAGAGTCATGGTATTTTAGAATCCTGTGCAAAGTCTGTCTGTGAGCACCTGAAGAAGTAAACTGTACGACCAGAGCACCCACGTGTCTGGAGTTCTGGGAGAGGTGTATTTAAGCTACAAGAGAGTTTGAGGGGTCAACACTGATCCCAAGGGTTAGGCAGTTGGACCGCAGGGTCTCAGCTCTCAGAGGGATCTGCATCCTAAGAGTGTGCCTAGAGATTCCAAGTCTTGGACAATGCCTGGACTCTGTTCAGACTATGGAGGCTTAAAGCAGATGAGTTCCAGTGAGGAGCATCACCTCAGAGCCGTCCGTGAGCGTCCAAGAGGGTAGCTCAACTAGATATGTGACACTTTTAAAATAACATATTAAAATATCAAAATCAAGATTGCAAAGATAGGAAATAAAATTCAACAATCCATAGGTCAAGGTTAAGATTGTGATAAATGTATATTGTCGTTGTTAAGAATAACATGTTTATTATGTGGGCAATGTAAGATTTATGAGGCCGTTAGCTATGCTTCTAGGTGCTCTGGTTTTGCAAGTGGTGTGGCAGGTATGTACTACACATTGTTGACAGTTATCAACATTAGCTCATTTAAAACCCATTTTTAATGTTTTAGACTAATAATTTATTTAGAGATGCTCCAACACTCCATTAATTGCTGTTTGCAATTCCATTTGAGATCTTCAGATGGAAGTTGAGGTAAGTTCTAGGGCTGAGCTTCCCAAAACAGAGTGTGGGTGAGGTGCTGTGAAGCTCTTGTGTTATGCACGGCCAGATGGAACCGGTCACAGAATAAAGTAGATCTTTTGCCAGCACCGAACATAACAGTCCTTGTATACTTCTGGTACCCTAAGAAATACCCTGTGTAGAAGAACAGAGCACTTAAAAACCCCGGAGTGAAACTCCTTCAAAATGTGGGAAACAACTGGAAAAGGTTTACACAATGTTTCACTCTGAATCTGCAAAGTAATGGATGTAAGCAAAAGAGAAAACAGTCAGAAGGTAGCTAGTGTCAGAAATGAGGGCGTCCCTGAAGCGCTTTCTGTGTTTAACAGTTCTCAGTTAACTCAGGCAGAGGAGGTTAATTATGAAATTGTATTACAGAAATGTGAGGAGTACCGCACTCCACTGAAAAATGAATCACATGAGAGAGAGGTTTTTATGCAGTGTTGTTGTAGCTTTGTTGGCCCCAAGATATAAGAGAGACAAGGTGGGTGAGGTAATATCTTTTATTGGACCAACATCTGTTGGTGAGAGAGAAATCTTCAAGAAGAAGAGCTCCGTGTAAGCTTGAAACTTGTCTCTCTCATCAACAGAAGCTGGTCCAATAAAAGATATTACTTCTCCCACCTTGTCTCTCAAGGGATGTTTTTAAACAATAGTGTAGAACAAATGTGAAACCATAGCAGACTTTGTAAATGATCTAAGGCTGAAAAGCCAATCTTGCAATTTCTTGAGGGGTGGAGGGTGCGGTCTGAGCCCCTGATTAAAAAAAAACAAACCGAGAGAGACTATTGGGAAATCCAGAATTAGCCCTTGACAAAACAACTATAATTGACCAAGCAACAGAAGTCACCTGAACTGGAATGAAGCTTGTAGAGCATGGATGGTGCTTTGACACCACAGACATGATAGAGAATTCAAAATACAGCAAGAAAAGTGACCTTAGGCAGAAAGGCACATGGAGCACAAGTCAGAATTAAGCAAAAATAGCACATAGAGCTATTCTATGACCCAGAGCTGCCACTTCATGAAAATGATGCTGTAAATATCTATGATGAAAACAAGAGTCGCAAGCAGCAGTGGCATCTAGAGATGCAGCCCCATGGTTGTATGAGGTCATCAGCCCATTCGAACACATCCTACAGAGGAATAAGTGACGTCTTCTTCAAATCCCAGAAGGGAGGGAGATAAGAGCCACAGAGCCTGACATTTGAATCGAGAGGGTCTCAGACAGGCAACAACCAAAGCAGGTTGAGACCACGGAGTTCCAGGACTTGGAACAACCTGCCACCTTCTGACAGCAGTAGTGCTGATGTTATAGGGGAGCCGTGTAGGTTCAAGTGACTGTGCCGAGCACCTCAAAGTCTAACTGAGCATTCTTAGCAGTTTAGTTATTAGGTTGGTTAAAAAGTATGTGTGTGTTGTGTTACTGTTGGTTTTTAAGTGTTCTAGTTATTAAGTTTTGGAAGGGAAAAATGTACCATTGAGGACTGTGCCTATAAGGGCTGGGTTCAACAGAGTCTGAGCTGGGCACTCGGAAGCTCTTATGGTTATGCACAGGCCATGGGAACCAGACACAAAATAGAGCAGAACTCTTGCAGGCACCTTAAGGACTGAGTGGTCACAGACCACCACACAAGTCATCATAAAAGTGCAATTATTACTGATATGTCCATCAGTTTCCATCCCTTCATTTTTCCGTAAGATAACGTCATTTATGCTTTGTTCAACAAACAATAGGAAAAAACCCAGACTGTCAAAATGACATTTTACCTCCACCTTGTAAATGTTAGATGGATGATCCCTCTTCCCACATTTGAAGGTGATTGTTTTACAGCAGCTATCTGGTACCACTCGGCCACTGGACTCTACAGACAGGATATAGACACTGTGCTGCCAATCAGCAGAGCTATTGCTGCCACAGCATTTGAACTGCAATGGAAAGAAAATGCTGACATTCAGTGGAGGGCATGACATTATCCTCATGAGAAGAAAACAAAGTAACGTTGAGCCACTTATCAATGAAAACATACATCCCTTTCAGTTTGTAGATACGTCAAGGGGATGGATGTGTTAGCAACTCAGTTTCATCTCCGGCCATGTCAGCTATCACCCTCTGGGGAACACACTCAATCATGGGGCCCAATTCTGATCTCACACTGGTTTTACAATAGTTAAACTCCACTGGCTCCAACAGTTACTCCTGATTTATACCAGTGTAAATGAGATCAGAATCAGGCTCAGTGCCCATAACTGTTGAAAAAGCCAATGCAGTCAAATTTACAGAAGTAATCGCTGATTTGGAGTCACCTCTATTTTTGCATCTGAACTTTGAGAACAGTGAGGGTAGCTATCTGAAGACTCAGACTTTCAGATAAGCTTCTTTCAGAGGTTTGCCTGAACTTCCTTGGTCTGGAAATTAGGCAAGCTCAGGTCATCTCATGAGATTTCCAGCAACAGTAATATTAAATGAAACATGAGCTGGGACAAACAGCTAGGCAGCAGCAGTGTGAGTGACAGAAGATTTCCTTACGTCTTGCTGCAGGCGATCGACGGAATGTGTGATGTGTGTTTTCCCAGGAAGAGCATAATTCTCAGTCAGGGTCTGGGTCAGGTGCTGTTTCAGCTCCTCGCTTAGCTGTACACCAATGAGAAAAGTCATAATGAATACATTCTAGAAGGAAATGTGCATTTTTGCTTTAGGTTTTAGGTCCCTCCAAGGCATGATTTAGATCTTTCTTATTTCAGTGTAAATCAGGAATAAGTCCCAAGTGTCAGTGGAGTTACACTGGTGTAAAACTGGCATGAAGTTGGAATCAGGACTGATATATTTATATATTAAAATCCTAAATTGGTGAAATCTTCCTTTAAAATGTGCTTAAAGTGACATACACCCTAAACAAACAGAATATTCAAAGGCCCATATGGCCCTACATCTTAAGTGTCCACAGATAGAAAACAAATCAAAAAACAAGAAAGGTCAGACACCAAACCTTCTGTTCCCTGAACTATTGTTCTGTATCTTATCTTGTGTTTGCTTGTTTCGTTAGGTTACATAAGTTCTTCAGAGGAGAGATCACATATTAATCTAGATTTGCAAAATGCAGTGTTAAATTACAGTGTTATATAAAATGATGATAATATAATAAACAGGAAATGAAAAGTATAATTGATATTAAGACCAGATCATTAACTGCAATCTAAATTATTAAAATAAATTAAATGCATGAGGGATGAGCAACATTATGAGGTTGATAATAACTTCAAAGAGTATTAATCTGATTGATGGAACTCTGGGTTTGTACTACAGGCCTTTGATTATTGTTTACTCAAAGTCAGTGTGAGCTGGCTCCTTATCTATGATTAGGCTACTAGGATTTAAAATGTGAATAAAATAAAGTGTTCCAGAAAAGACAGTGAGCTTGATTCCGATCTCAGTAATGCTGGTTTAAAATAAGAGGTAACTCCTTTGTAGTCAGTGAAGTTGCACTGGTGTTAGATCAGAATCAGGCCCAAGATTTCCAAGAGAGAAAAAATACACAGAGCACATGGAGGGATTCTGCAGGCTGGAACAGCAAAAGAACCCAAAAGAATCTTTCAAAGCAGAAAAAGAACAGCTTCACTATTGTATAACGTGCAACACTAGCCAAAATATAATATTCCCTTCATGGTTTATGTGGGAGTATTTCTGGTGAGCGAATGATGTTTTTTGGAAAGGCATCCACAATTAAAAGTCAGCAACCGCAACGCTGTATAATTCTACAAAATTAAACCCAATTCCCATTCATACATTTACTGATCAAACATACCAGCTAGTGGGAGGGAGAGCAGAAGATCAGGGCTTGGGAACTGGTCCCACACAATACGGGCCCCAGTCTAACGTTGCCTCTGTTCTAAACCAGGGTATAGCTGTTGGCTTCAGAGATATTCCAGAATAAATGAGATTAGAATCTTTAACTTTCTGAGAGCTTGTCTACACTTACAGCACTGCAGTACTTAGTGAAGATGCTACCTGCGCTGAACAGGAGAGAGCTTCTCTGGTTGCCATAGCACTGTCTACACTGGGGGTTGGGTCGCTGTGGGATTTGCAGAGGTGATGAGATCATGGAAATGCCTCCCATGTTTCACCACTATCAGTTCTTGGGGATGCAGGTTTCTCAACTGTCTGCTAGGGGCCATGCAGTTCAGAGAGTTCAAGAAACTACCCCCATGGGGAGAGGGGCAGAGGAGTTTGAACCCAGCCTTTGATCTATGTGTGTTTTGTTTTAAATGCAGTTCCCTGGGGCTAGCAGTGGAGATGTGGAGCTCAACTGGATTGCTGAAACTGTGCTAAGCGGCATCCCTCTCCAGTTGGTACAGGGCTTCTAGGGGAGGATAGAGCTTTCCTTCATGTTGGAAGAGATGAGAGGTTTTCTATCCAACAGTAACATTTTGTGTGTGTTGGTGGGGCTCAGACTGTCATAGGCAGGACACTGGACTAGATGGACCAATGCTCTGAACTGGCTTATTTTCCAATTTATGCTATGAATGTGTAGGAACAACAAGTTACAAACTTACCCAGTCTCAAGCACACTCCTCTGCACTGTTACAGTCTGCAGCATTCTCAAGGGGTTCCCCCTTTTGCACTCAGATGAGGGCTCAAACCCAGCAGAAATGGCCAGAGGAGTCAGGCAGCAGCAACATCTTAAGGGTCGCCACACACCCCTTTGTGCTGAGCTCTGCAACACCTTTCTGCACAGGGTCACATAGAGGGAAGATGGAATGGCCTATCAAGGTGTACATTGTACAAGTTGGCTTGCCCCAGAACTTGGGGAAAAGAACCAAGTATCGTATCTGCTGATTTTCTCCCATATCCTATGGGAGAGGCAGAGCTAAGATGGATGGGACTGGGATTTGTGTTCCTCAGCCCAGCAACGTTTGCTTGTGGTTTAGACCCTTATTATGTGGCCTTGCTTTGTGCAATGGTATTTGGCCCTATCGATTTAAGAAAATACTTCGGATAACTTTTACAAAACACTAATATTTTCAATTAATTTCTACTGAGCTCTTATAAGAAGTGACTTTCTTAACCCAACCTTGTCAACAGATATTCAGTGCTGTAACATTAAAAATATAAATAAAACAACCTTCCAACTTACCCTTTGATAGTAAACATAGGCAAGAACTCCAGCAACCAGCTCGATAAGGAAGATCAAGAGAAGCATGGAGAAATACTGCAAAGCAGAAAACAAAAAATAACCCTAGTTGTAGCTGATTAGAAAAACAGGACACCATAGTTGCCAAAAGGAAGTGAAAACATGTTCCTACAATGTCAGGAACTCTGACGCTCTTATGTTTGAGAGATGGTAATTTCCTGAAGTTCTGAAGTAACTTTTCCATGAAGAGGCAAGTAGAGAAAGATGATTCAAGATTAGGGGAGTAGCCTAGGACTTGGGAGATTTGGGTTCAGTTCCATACTCAGCCACAGACTTCACGTGTGACCCTGGTCTTGCTGTGCCTCAGCTCCTCATCTGTAAAATGGGGAGAATAGTTCTTCCCTACCTCCTAGAGGTGCTGAGAGCTACTCAGCTACTATGGTAATGGGGGCCACTTAAGTAGCTAACACAAATCGGCAGAAACATGCTGAGCAGGAAATGAAGGAGTTAGGAAACAAAGAGAAGACTAACAAAGGAAGAGCAAGTGGAGATGAAAGGAAAAGATGGGAAGGCCGTGGCCAGTGGAGTGAACAAGGAGCAGGAGGATACTAATGGGTTCCTTTATCAGAGACAGTGGCTTTAACAAACATTTGTCTCCCTTGTAAAGAAATCATGGCTGGGTTGGAGCAATTCATGTGACTAGTGCATCTAAGGATAACATCATCGTTTGGACCCTGCTTCAGCAAAGCACCTAAACATATGCTTACACCCGTACTTCCTTAGCAAAGCAATTATGTACATACCTAATAGCCAATGTGCTTAAGTGCTTTGCTGAATTGGGGCCTTAAACATTAATGGCTTTTTGCACTAAGCATGACCCAAAGCAGATTTCATAAGTTCATAAGCCTATTTTGCAGCCATTTAGAAACAAAAACATAACAAGAAAAACAACCTAGCAAAGCAAAGGTACAGCATAATCTGCACATGGAAAACTTCAAGTTCAAGGATTTGGCTGGTTTCATGCTCACTCTCCTGCACTCTATTCATGAGGGGAAAAAAAGGGTTTTTTAACAGTGGCAAAACTGCACTTTGTGTCTCACCCTTTCACAAATTAAAAGCAGCTATTTCCAGAAAGATTCATACTGAGGCATCAGCCAATCATATGAAATTTCAGCCCCAAAGTTGAAAAAAAATCACCAAAAATTATGAGCATCTACAAATTGGGATTAGAATGTAAACTGTTTTACAACCTTAATTAATGTATAATGTTCAACATCTGAGCCCACTGTAAAGAATCCAATTCTGGTCATTTATTGAAGTTTCATTTCTCAATTTATTCCATTGCCTCTTTTTTTTACCTGTAAATAATAATCCTGAGAGAGGTATTTTCCCATTAGCCAGTATAGAATATAGGAATTAGAGGGTCTCAGAACCAGGGCTCCATCCTGAGTGGGAAAACCTACCCTACTATTTTTAGTTCTGGAGTGAGAGCCCTGTAAGACCGAGTCCTGTAAGTGTCAATGATGCTACTCATAGACATAAAATGAGGCATGCCAATAAGTGTTCTCAGGATCAGGACCCAAAGTCTCAGCTTTGAGAATCAAGCTGGGTTCTCTCCTTGCACGCCAACTGTAATAGGGATTCTGCAGGCCAAAGTATGTGCTCAGAGACACATGGGTAAACATCATTGTCTTCAGTAAGTTTGCAAAAGTGCAACTAATTGACCCTGTAACTGGAACCTAAAACAGTTTTGTTGATGAGTCTCAAGAAGTAATACAATCCAGCTCTCTCTCTGTGAGCTGTGCTGGCTCTGCAGGGCTAACATAATGACCATCTGCTTGGCTCATCAGCAGACTCTGAACCTGGGATCTTCAGCATAAGGCTCAACTGCTTGAGCTAAAGGAGAAACTCCTCTAGGCGGCAGCCGTAATAGAGTCTTATCCTCTTATGAGGACCAGCCGCTAGGGCAGGAGTAGTCAGCAAGCGAACTGCAATCTCGACTACTAGATGCTTCTGAGCAGACCCCACAAACTTTTTATTTACTTATTATCATTATTGGGATTTTTTAACTTTCTCTGGAGTCTGGGCCTTTACTATACCTTGACCAAGAAATTTGGACCTTGTTAAAAAATAACTGACTACCTCTGCCGTGGAGGGACAAAAACCACCATTGTACAAGTCAGGGTTACACTGACAAGAGAAAAAAGGAAAAAGAAATAATTTGTCACTAAGATATGGCTCTGAATATACACAGCCAGCAGATTTACAAGGGGTCGTTTTCAAGGTAGAACCAAAGTACAAAGAATTCATTGCTTTTATACCTTTGGATATTTGTTCTTCAAATTTACCTCCTTGTATACAAGTGTATGTGCTGTTCTATTACCAGCCGCAAGGCTAGATACTCACTTTTGAAAGGATGGTTGTTAGGGTCAAATGAACGTTTGTATCTTACTCTCTACCATACTGGGGTCTTCCCCTCCACCTCTGGGGTATGCATTCTAGCCATCACTCTAATATGGCATCCTTCGGAGTATTATTATTCATTTTAGGTTGTTGCTAACAAGGTGATCTATTGTGTTTTTCTTGCATATCTCCTATTCAATATTGACCAAACACAACTCTGCTTGACAAACAAGTAGGGAAAAGAGCTCACCAAGAAACGTGACCACTGCAGACTAAGGCAAACCTGACTGTACAACTGCCATCAGTGGCAGACTTGGAAACAGGGGAAACTTGTGTAAATTGACTTCAGTGGAGCTATGCTGAGTTATACCATCAAAGCATCTGGCCCTCCAACTGCAATTAAAGAGTCCTAGGCCCTGCCTTCCCTCTTACTCTGGTGTACCTCCATTGACTTCAGTGGAGATCATTCTGATTTACTCTAGTGTAAAATGGAGAATGGGGACTTTGTTTTCAAAACATCACCCAGTTCATTCCTATTGTCACCTTCTTCACTTGCAGAGGACTGAGATGAACAAAATTGGATACACTTTGCTCTTAATGATACTATGTGAAAGGACCCCCTGCAGTTTTTTTCACAGCTATTGAAAGAACTCTCAGAGTCAGAGTCATATCAACATCAGCATTTTACCATGACTACATTCTTTTTCTTAGTACATACAATCCCTGTCAAAGGAAACTCTCAGCTTGATTCTCCTTACCTGTACGCTGTAGTAAACAGGGAGTAACTCTGTTGAAGTCAATAGAGCAGTATCAGTGTAAAATCAGAATCAGGCAATCTAAATGCTCACCCATTATTAATGGAATGCTACAGTACACAAAGCACCACTGAAACTGTCTTATAGTATAGTATCTATAGGAGGTCCCTACCCATGGTTTGACATTATGTATATTAAAAATTCTGGTTAAATGTAAATACAGTACATACACTTAAATTGATTATATTAGTGCTTTCTAGAACATAAAAGGGCCAGTACTACATTATAAACCCATGGAGAAAAAATTTTCATTTTACAGTAAATAAGACTCCTGTATGTTTATGCAGCACCTGTCAACCCAGAGAAATCCCAGAGTGCTTTACCAGCTATCTACCACTGAAACATATGTGCTTCTGGGAGAAACACAACAGCTGTTTTAACAGAACAAAGCACAGAACACACACAGAGTCCGAGGGATACCAAGTGAAGTGTACCATATCCGGTTAAAACTGAAAGGACAGCTTAAGAAGGCAGAATGTAATTAACAGAACTGAAACACATCCAAGATGAGAAGGGTTAACAAATAACCCTACTTACATTAAGGATCCCATTCAGGACCTTGGTTTTATGACTCATTAAGCTCTCTGGAGCAGGGACCATCTCAGTGTAATATGTCTGCATAGTACCTAGCACAATGGGGCCCTGGCCTCTAGGTGCTACCATAATTAAAATTAAATAAATAATAAATAAATATGTTGGCTAGAGAAATGCCAAGGAAGCCTGGAACCTTTCAATTGCTTTCTTTTGAAATTGGGCAGCAACAAGAAGGCGAGGGATTCTGTAAGTTTTGGGGTGTCACTCCTGACGGCATCTGTGGAGGCAAGGATGAAAGGGCAGAATCCTACCCCCCTAACCCTATGGAAGTATAAGAAGGAAACTCCTCAAGTTAAAACTCATGGAGTTTCTTCTCCCCTTTGTGGATTATTCCAGCACACGATGGACCCCTACAGTAACAAAAGTTAGAATAGTGGAACTAAATATAACCATGCCATTAAAGAGCTGTTCCTCTTTAGAAAGCAAATGGAAAAAGGGATAGGATGCTTCATTTTAATACAGCTATTTCACCCTTAAGAATACAAAGCAGCTTGCCAAAATCTGGGAAAATGTTAAAAAATTATTCCTTTCCATTAATCTTTTTTGTTGTTGTTGTTTTTGAGCTCTGGAGGTGGATCATTATGCTGGTAATTTTACAGTTGATGCATTTGTTACACAGGATTCTAAGAACAGTGATTAGAATGCTTGCCTCATTAACTTGTCACTTCTCCTGCTAATCTCCTCCACACCTGCATATCTTACATATTGAAAAATAGTACTGTTCCAAGAGTATTGTGAGAAATTAACATCCAATAAAATCTAGGTCAAACGATGAGAATTAAACTTTCAGGCAGGATTTTTTGGAAAATCACAAGCATACCAAAACCCATCTAGTTGCTGTGTCTCAGTTCGCAATTCATTTCTGATACCACCTGGGACACCAAATACTTATTACATTTTTTTTTTTGAAGGGGAATGTTAACAAAAGGATGGCTTCATTTTGTCAGCACCAATTCATGTGTCACTGAAACAGCATTACAAATACAACTCCAGGGTTCTCCTAAAAGAATATAATTGCTATGGTTGCTATTGAAGAGAAAAATTATACCTTCTTTTAATGGCAGTCTAAATTAGTACATGCCATCACCTCACAGGGATTTTTTAAAAATCAAGTCTTCTATTAATACTTAGTCAAGTCATCAGAAATCGTTCTAGAAATGTAAAGAGTAAAAGAAGTATCAGACACAAGTGTCTTTTAAATGCCTCTTTCTTAGTAAATAAATGTGCCGAGGAAGCTAGTTGCACGCTCAGAATAGATACACTTGCCTCATGAGAAATGCTGTTTGTTTGGTGGTGAAAATAAAGCCAGGCTATTTTTTTCTCAGCAACTCTTGAACATTCTTTTCCCCATCAACATAGAGGTCTGATTCATTAGTTAAATGAGGATGATAATTATGGCTCAAACCCCAAGCTCAGCATCCAGTCTCACTAGTTTGGCTAGACTCTGAGTAGATATGCAGGGAGGTGAGGAGAGAAAATTCTGCCATAGAGCTGCTCACTAGACCTACTTCACCACTACAGAGGCCTACCTGGAGACCTACTGAAGCCCACTCCTGCCTGAGACTGGAGAAAAGGTGATGGTTGTGGGAAAGGATCATTACATCAGCCTTGCACCTAACTCATGCCCATGCATGCTGCCACAAAGGGGCCTCACACAGAGTGGGGTGTGAATAGCACAGATTCCATTGCAGAAGGACCCTCTGTCTATAGAGGAAGTGACCGGATTGCATCCAACTGATAAAGTACAAGAAAAGCCAGTGCCAAGGCCTGATCTGCACGTAGCCTTGGATCAGCCTAGTTGCACATATACCTACACTTAAACATGTCTCCCACCGACATAAGTGACCTGTTACAGAGACACAACACCAAGTGGTGTTGAGCCATGATCAAGGTACTGAGATCGATGCAGTATGAGTGTAGACACTACATTATCAATGTTGACCTTTACAGTCCTCCAGCAGCTGTCCCACAATGCCTGACACTACCGTTCTGGTCACAATTATAAAATTTACTGCCAAGGGGTCATGGACAACAGAAAGCCTTCCTCTCCTTTAAAGCTCTGTGAATTTTGGAAATGCCTTTTCCTGATTGCCAATCTTGGCAAGCGCATCTAGCAGCTCTCCACTGTTGCGTACAACTGCTCATGCTCACTACGTGCTCCAGACTACCTCTGGTTTGTGACAGGAGATGTTAAATCTCCTGGGCCTGTGGGGAGAAGAGGCTGTGCAGGCACAGTTACTGACTAGCCATAGAAATGTGGACAACTACAAGCAGATTGCATAGGGGAGTCAGGAGAAGGGGGTATGACAGGGACCAATAGCAGTGTGGCATGAAAGCGAAGGAACTGCGTTAGGCCTCCCTGGCCTTCCGATATGCTGAACAGTCAATCCAGAGCCAAGCCACAGATCTGCCATTTTTACAAAGAGTTGTGCTGTGAGCCAGGATCCGTTTGAGACTCCATCGCAGTCCAATTAGTCCCAGCAGTTGACCATGGGCGAGCTCGGTGCAAACGAAGGATCCTTGGGCAAGTGTGTACATTTATTTCCCATTACAGTGATGGCACCCCCAACTTAACAGGACACAGACACCGACTTTGCATGAATTTACTCATATTACACGAGGCAGCGGTACAACAAAGAGCGGTAGCGTTGTTGTTTGTATTTCATCTCCCTGTAGAGTCAGCCAAAGGGGCTCCAGGAAGACCAGTTTGTTTATGTACACAGGGATGTCTCTTAAATCCTCCTGGGAGATCTGGATGACACTTTCATGGAGGCACTGTGCAATCCTCTCCCAAAAGCTTCTAGGGATGGCAACCTTATTTCTTTCTCTGCAGGAGGACACTTTCCCACAGCAGTCAGCGATAACTTCAGCTTGCACCACTGCAGTACAGAGGCTAGCAGCATATGGGCCTGGGCTGCTTCAGGACGCCAGCTGCAGCTGTATTCTCTCTGCCTTTGTTACCTTCACAAATGAGGTATCAGGGAAAATAACCACCACCTGTGGAAAATGGTGCCAGTATTTGGAGCCATTGCCTAAAATAATCATAGCTTCATGCAACTGAGCAATTCCCTCTTCACTTCCCTCATCCATGGTGGGCCAGGCTCAGAATGGCTGGTGCTGTGAGTGGCACCATGCACAAAACTCCAAAGCAGAAGTGTCAATAAGCATGTCTTGTGCAAAACGTTAGGGTAGCAAGGGAGGGAGTTCTGAACCTTAACGTTTGATTTCTGTTGCCACTATATTGACAATGATACCTCTGTTTGTTTTATCTACAGCTGCGGCAGTCCTGAGGGCTCCCCCTACACACCCATGGAATGCCAGAGCCAGATAAGGAGGAGAAAGAAGAGGACTTGGGAATGACATGTTCAGTGAGATCCTGCAAGCTGGTGTTGCATCAGACTGTGAGCAGAGGGCCTGGAGGGTGAACATTGAACACAGCCTGGAGAAGCAAAGAGCTGGAGCAAGGCCCAGGACTCCCAGCAGGGAAAGGAGACGGAGATGCACAAGGACACAAGGGGGTTTCTCTGGCAGCAAACACAGATGCTGCAGACTCTTGTGGACCTACAGGTTCAACAACCATGGGCTCGCCTCTCTTTGCAGTCCATGGAGAGCTCCATTGCAACACCTCCTTACACCCCCCTCGACATTCCATGTCGCACCAGGGATCGCAGACCTACCTCTACCAGTTCCAACCAGGGGACATTAAGGACAACTACAGCTTCACATACATGACGTGAAAACTATGGTTGCTGTATGTGTATGTAACTAAACTGGACACGAGTGTTCTTTCCCCTTGTTAAATTCTGTTACATTAATATATTAAATTTTTAATGTATTTGCTTTTAAATTGCACAGAGTTTTTTTGCATTTATTTTATTACTAAATAAAATTATATTATTTGGAATGTAATTCACGTTCATTAGTTCACACGTGCTGTAGAGTGTCCAGCAGTTCTGGAAGCGCCTGTTTACTTGTTACTGTACAGTGTGACAACGCGCAGGATCAGTTACAAACAGTTTTATAATCACAAATGTACAAGCGCTGCACAATTCCTAATAGGCCCCAAAACAGCAGGGCCAGGCAAAGCACGGTACACTACAACGCATTACCGTGGCTCATGGTAAAACTGCTCTTTCAAAGCTTCCCTGAGCAGCATAGCCCTGCACTGAACTCTTCTCATAGCTCTTGTGGCTGTTTGCTGAGTTTAAACAGTCAGACACTCCCCACTCCACGCTAGTGGCAGCTTTTTCCCTTTGGTTTACAAATATTATGCAGGACATAACACGCAGCTATAACCACTGGGGTATTTTTTCCACTGAGATCAGATTTTGTGAGTAAGCATCCTTTCAATCTACGAAACACACTCTCAATTGTCATTCTGCACCTGCTGAGCCAGTAGCTGAATCCTTCCATGGCACTGCCCAGATGGCTGGCATACAGTTTCATGAGGCAGAGGAGCAAGAAATAGGCTGGGTTCCCCCTGATTACTACTAGCTTTCATGCATTGCCATTGGTAAACCACCATTTGGGAAAGAAAGGTCCTGTTTATAGCTTTCTGAACAGTCCTGTGTTCTTAAAAGATGTAAACATCATTCATGTTCCCTGGTCAGCTCATACTGACGTCAGTGAAGTGTTACCAGTCACCCAACAATGCTTGCATAATGATAGAAAACTAGCCCTTTCTGTGGATGCACTCTGTGACAAGATGGTCTGGTGTCAAAATAGGTATGTGTGCTGTCTACTGCTCCACACAGTTCAGGAACTGCACTGCTGAAAATCCATCCACACTGTGCAGAGTCAGTCTTGCTTAGCAGGAGACGATTAATGGCCTTGCACACTTGCATGACAACAGCCCCCACAGTGAATTTTCCAATTCCAAAATGATTTCCCACTGACTCAGCAATCTAGCACTGCAAGTTTCCACCGTGAGATCACCACTTGCTTCTCCACTTTCAGTGCAGCTCTCACTTTGGTGTCCCTTGCGCAAGAGCGAGCTAGGTATACAGATCCAGGAATGTAACTTTGTGCATCTGAAAGTTCTGCAGCCACCGCTTGTCATCCCAAACCTGCATTTTGATGTGAACCCACCAGTCAATGCTCATTTCTTGGGCCCATAAGCAGCACTGAATGATTTGCAGTTGCTTTGTGAATGCCACCTGCAACCTTGAACTGGTTTGCAGTCCTAGAGGACGGTGATCTGTCCTCTAGGAAATCATCATGTGCCACAGGGCTGTGTGATCTCACAGTCCTTTGGGAGATTAACTTCTTCATAACCAGCCAATAGGCAGGTACAATTTGGAGGCTGGTGTGGAGCCATGGAGATAGAATGCTGCTATGGAGTCTCTGCACATACAGACACGCCAGCATGTGAAAGGTGAAGTTCACCTGGTCAGTATCACCTGCATCATCTGGTGGCGTGGCAGTTAGTATAAGTCCTACAGTTGTCTAAGCGTGCAACACATTGCACAGGACTGGCTGACGATGCCACAGAGCTTCCTGGCCACTCTCAGCAGTGTCTTCACCGGGACATCATGATCTAGAAATTCCTTCACAGACAGACTGAGGAAGTGATCAAGGCAAAGGACATGCTGGAAATCACTATCTTGCATTATTTTGTGATGTCTGCTCCAACATCCATTGGCACAAACCTAGCAGAGATGATGTGGAGCCCCAGCCACTCCTCCATGAGAGCACACACTTTATCCAAGTATCAGAGGGGTAGCCGTGTTAGTCTGGATCTGTAAAAGCAGCAAAGAATCCTGTGGCACCTTATAGAGTAACAGACGTTTTGGAGCATGAACTTTCATGGGTGAATACCCACTTCGTTGGATGCATGTAGTGGAAATTTCCAGAGACAGGTATATATATATGCAAGCAAGCTAGAGATAACGAGGTTAGGGTAGTTCAAGGAGAGATGAGGCCTGTTCTAGCAGTTAAGGTGTGAAAACCAAGGGAGGAGAGAACTGGTTTTGGTAGTTGGCAAGCCATCCATAGTCTTTGTTTAATCTGAGCTGATGGTGTCAAATTTGCAGATGACGAAGCTCAGCAGTTTCTCTTGAAGTCTGGTCCTGAGGTTTTTTTGCTGGCAGGGATGACCACCTTAAAGGTCTGCTATAGTGTGGCCAGGAGAGTTGAGTGTTCTCTTACAGAGTTTTGCGTTTGCCATTACTAATCTCTGATTTGTGTCCATTTATCCTTTCTGAGACTGTCCAGTTTGTGTCGATGTACATGATCAGAGAGGCATTGCTGGCATATTGATGGCGTATATTACATTGGTGGACTGGCGGTAATGAGCGTGCGGTGATGGTGTGGCGTATCTGGTTAGTCCTGTGATGTGGTCGCTGGTGTAGATATGTGGGCAGAGTTTGCCATCGAGGTTTTGTGCATGGATTGGTTCCTGAGCTAGATGTTCGTCATGGTGCAGTGTGCAGTTACTGGTGAGAATACGTTTCAGGTTGGCAGTTGTCTGGGGGCGAGGACTGGCTGCCACCAAAAGCCCGTGAAAGTGTGAGATCATTGTCGAGGATGGTGGTTAGATCCCTGATTATGCGTTGGAGGGTTTTAGCTGGGGCTGTATGTGATGGCCAGTGGAGTCCTGTTGGTTTCTTTCTTGGGTTTGTCTTTGCAGTGAAGGCTTCTGGGATACAGCGTCTGATCTGTGTATACTGTTTCCTTATTTACCTCGTGGGTATTGTACGTAGTTTGAATGCTTGGATTGGAGATTTTAGAGTTGGTCTCTCGTGAGGGGTTAAGCAGATGCGGTGTACCCTCATGCTTGGCTGTAGACCATGGTCGTGTGATGTGCCGGGATGAGAGGCTGGAGGCAAGGTAGGTCATAGCAGCTTGTAGGATGTTCGGTATATTATCGCCCGGGGTGGTGTTAATATGCCATCACTTATTTGCACCGTAGGAAGTGGACCTCCCATTTAGATTGGTCCAGGCTGAGGTTGATGGTGGGGTGGAAGCTGTTGAAATCGAGGAAACAAGGAAACAGATCAACAGAGATTAGGAATGGGAATATACAAAAACCTGTAGGAGATCACTTCAACCTCCCTGGCCACACAATAGCAGACCTTAAGGTGGCCATTCTGCAGCAAAAAATCTTCAGGACCAGACTTCAAAGAGAAACTGCTGAGCTTCAGTTCACCTGCAAATCTGACACCATCAGCTCAGGATTGAACAAAGACTGTGAATGGCTTGCCAACTACAAAACCAGTTTCTCCTCCCTTGGTTTTCACACCTCAACTGCCAGAACAGGGCCTCATTCTCCCTGCTTGAACTAACCTCATTATCTCTAGCTTGCTTGCATATATATACCTGCCCCTGGAAATTTCCACTACATGCATCCGACAAAGTGGTATTCACCCATGAAAACTCATGCTCCAAAACGTCTGTTAGTCTATAAGGTGCCACAGGACTCTTTGCTGCTTTTACTTTATCCAAGACGTCACTAGGGTGTGCTCTTGTTCGCTCCCAAACATGGAGAGTGGTGTGATGTTGAATGAGGGTGTACATATTGCCAGTGCTGTTGCTAACCCAATGGGCTGTAACAGACAGAGACCACACGTCCATGGTCAGGTACACATTCCTGCCTTCACACTACTCAGCCCACGCTGTACTGCACTTCTCATAGCAGAACACAGATCTGGCACTGCCTTTTTAGCAAAATAGGAGAAGCTGCCGCCTAGGGATCTGCCACTTGGGCCAGCTGCTGCCACAAAGCACCTTCCACTAGGGAGAAGGGAAGCGTGTCCATGGCCAGCATCCTCACGCGTTCTGTGGCCAGTTTCATGGCCATAAGGGGCTTGCAATGATATTTTTGCCTGCTTCTGAAAAGACTCCACTGTGGTCCGTGGAGTGATGCTGCCTGATTTACCAGACGAGATCATGGAAAGTGTTGGTGGTGTCAGCCTCTCTGACCCAGTAGACCCAGGGCTTGTTTGCTTTCCCCCTGAGCTAACCTGTAGCGGGATGTTTGTGTTCCATACATTTTAGCAGGCCCAGTGTCACCAGTCTTTTGGTGTCATGGACCAGACTGACTCTGTCTGTACAGGTAGCAAATGACAGAGGTATTGTCCCCAGCATCAGGCTGGGAATGGTTCCAAACCCAGAAGCTTGACTGTTTGCCTTTGGCAGGAAGGGATTGGGGGCTTATAGCTGGTGATGGTTGCTGCTGATTTAAATGCCATGTGGAAGCATCGCCTAGCTCCCCCTAAACAATGTCCAGCAGAGATGGAGACTTGTTCCCCCACCTATGGGCTGTGACTAATAATCACATTCTTTCCAGAACTGACTGAGCAGATTGTCTCTGGACAGTAACGTGCTGCTGTGCTGGCTCAAGAAAAGAAATCTCATGTAGTGCTGGACTAATGGGAGATGCGCTAATCTCTTTTTTCTTCTCACCACTAGTATCACCATCACCTGCACCTGGAGTGGTCAAGTCAGCCCCAGGATCCTCTTCAGAGGAGCCACATGCCTCTGGGAAAGTCATATCAATTGGTTCCCCATCTTCACTTCCTGGAGCTCACACTGCAGCACTAACACAACAGCTTCTCCACTGAGCAAGATTCCAGAAGCAAAGATCTTCTTTCTTCCTCCCCTTCTGAAGTGTTCCACAAAAGAATTCTGCTTGTGAGAAGCCTCAAGCTAGGGTCTCCTGGATCAACTAACACAGCTCTCAGACTGTGGCTGTACGAGCAATGGGGAGACATTACTGCTTGAACTGGCAGCGCTGTCAGAGACTGATCTTTTTCTTTGATGAGACTGAAATAACTGCCTCTTTACAGCCCCTGTTTTCATCTTGCAAAAGAGTGAAGGGAAGGCAGGCTTCATGGAAGTGAGGTGATGTCATAAACAGATAGCTAAGGGTTAATGTCTCTTTCACCTGTAAAGGGTTAACAAACAGTGACCTGCAACACCTGACCAGAGGACCAATCAGGAAACAAGATACTTTCAAATTGGGGTGGAGGGAAGCTTGTGTGTGTCTTTTGTTCTGTCTGCTGTTCTCTCTGGTTTCTGAGAGTGACCACATGAACCTACAGGCTCTCTAATCTTCTATTTCAATTTTTAAGTACAAGGTAGAAAGGCGGTATATGTCTTTTAACTGTTTTTCTTATTTGCACATGTGTAGTTTGCTGGAGTATTTTAAATTGTATTTCTGCTGGAGGAGGCTTTTTCTCCATTTTCTATAAGCTGAAAGACCTTGTAATATTCCATCTTGAATTTACAGTGATTATTTTTACTCTCTGTCTTTTATTAAAAGCTTTTTCTTTTAAAGTACCTAATTGATTTTTTTCCTCTGGTTCAGGCTGAGGTATTGAGTTTATACTCACCAGGGAAGTGGTGGGAGACAGAGAGAAAGAAGGGAGGTGGAAAGGAGGAATCCCTTTGTTTAGATTCACGGAGCTTGAATCTGTATTGCCTCTGGGTGAGGTGGAAAGCCTCTGTTTTAAGATTCAAGGAGTTGAATCCCAGTGATCTTCTAGGGTAACCCAGGGAGGGAAAGCCTAGGAGAGGCACTAGTAAGGGAAAGAGTTTACTTTCCTTGTATTAAGATCCAGGGGGTCTGGATCTTGGGGGTCCCCAGGGAAGGTTTTGGGGAGACCAGAGTTTATCAGGCACTTAGAGTCCTGATTGGTGGCAGCGTATCAGATCTAAGCTGGTAATTAAGCTTAGAGGAATTCATGCTAGTACCTCATTTTTTGGACGCTAAGGTTCAGATCTGGGAAAGAATACTATGACAGGTGAAATCAAGGAATAGTTGCTGCTCTACATAACAGCAGACCCATCAGTCAGCGCAGGTATAGGGTCAGAGAAAGAATACCTTACTGTCCTGCACTGCTGGGAGAATCCTCTCCAAAAGCTGCGGCTTTCCCCAAAGATGCAGTCTGCTCTGCTCTTGAGCTCCAGGCAGAGCTTCAAACAAACTTCAGGTGGCTACACTGAACCAATTGTATATAATGTGCCCTCATTCCATGGAAGCATACCCATGGTAACACGTGACAGACTACACAGAAGTGGAATTTTCCAACATCAACTCGAAACAAAATGGGAAACTCAGAACAAAAACCTAACGTCAAAATGAAATAGAAATTCAGAACAAAATGTTAAAGCTGGAATGAAACAAATGAAAAATTCAGAACGAAAATCTAAAGTTGGAACAAAACAAAATGGTAATGTCAAAACAAAATAAGACAGTTTACAAATTTCTCCAATTGCTCCGAAAATATCTTGTTGAAAGTTTAGCTGAAGCCAATTCAATATTGCAAAAAATATTCCTTTGATGAATTGGCATTTTCTAATGTAAAATGCTTTCATCAGAAAATTCTCAACCACCTCTCCCTACCTCACAGAAATCAATGGGGCTCTGCAGCGATGCAGGAATCCAAGGGTATGGAACAGCTTATAAGATAAGGGCCTAAAACATGACAATGTATATTAAAGAAAACTAGTAAGAGAAAACAGAACTCTATCCTGTATGTAATAATAATGGCCTCAGTTCAGGCTTTTCCTGGCCATTAATAACCAGCTGGAGGAGTTGAGGCTAGAGGCAGGACAGGTCTTGATATCTTTTTCCTGTGGATTATGGCATGTAAAATGGGAGATGTTCATTGTTAAATAAACTGCTATTACCCTATTCATTAAAAGATAAATAAAAAGAAGACTGTTCCTCTCCAAAACTCATTAAAGTAAATTCCCTCTGCAAAAATGATGAAACACCAGATCTTAATAAATAAAGCCAAGAAGTCATTGTTTCTTTTGGCAGACCAGAGATGAAGTAATGGGAAGGTCTAAAGAGACAAAGTTCAGTTAAACGTGATCCCAGATGTAAATTCTGTTTAAATAAATAAATAAATAAATAGCTGTAATAAACTCTAGGAAAACTGCATCAATGTTTCCATGACATTAAACAACAAAAAAGGAAACAGTTTAAAAATAAAATAGACATCTCCCTCTGGCATTTGCAATGCATCTATCGCAACATAATGCAAGTGAATAACAATCTGAAAATGTAAATGTCAGGACTGTTTTCGGTGACCAGGTAAAGAGAAATGATCAAAATAAACTCAGTCTAATCAGCGAAAACTAAATTACTTTTTAAAAAGTAATTCGGTTTTAATTTCCAAAGGCCGTGGCAGTAAAATAGATATGGGAACTTTAAAAAATATATATAATACTTAAATAAAAACAAAAAGTCACACTTGCAGTATAATAATCCTCTGCATTTACACAACACCTTTCACTGAAAAAAATAATAATCACAAAGCACACACGTCACCATCATTTTGATGCCCTATCTTGCTGTGTCCTATACAGAGACCTAATGTGAGATAGTCCTTGCCCTAAAGCATTTACAATATAAATAGACAGGACAGACAAAGGGTGGGAGAAGAAAAATGAGGTGACCCGCCCAGGGTGATACATGGCCAGGAACAGAACTCAAGTCTCCCAACTCCCAAAGCAATGTCCTGTGCACTACATGTGCTGCCTCTCAGATTAACTGATTCAGTTCCACGGTATTCCTGAGATGTATAATAAGTATTTATTATACACATTTTACAGAGGAGACACCTGAGACAGATGCTAGAATACGTGTTCAAGGTTACACAGTGGAGCAGTGGCAGACCTGGGAATAGAATCCAGATGTTCTGGATTTCAGTCATC
The DNA here is from genome assembly GCF_003597395.2 of Chelonoidis abingdonii. Classification (NCBI taxonomy): domain Eukaryota; kingdom Metazoa; phylum Chordata; order Testudines; family Testudinidae; genus Chelonoidis; species Chelonoidis abingdonii. The sequence continues at coordinate 142,315,496 of NC_133769.1, read as the reverse complement.
TGTTGCAGTCACTAGATACACTGCTCTCAAGTAATAGATGATTTATCGAGAATATTCTTCAGCGTAAAATCTGTGCTGGCAAATGAGGAGCTGAGCTGAGTTGGGAGCAGCACCCCTCCACAGGGAAAGATCCAAATCCAATGCACAGCATGGAAAATTCACTCCCTTCGTTAGTTAGAGACCACCAGAGTTGCACACAAAATTAGGAACATGTTGCAGTGCTGGAGATAACAATTCAACCAATAACTATTACCAACACGTTTTAAAATGTCACATCACTCACTTCCCAACACAAACATCCTACTATCCGATTCTTTTTTGTAGCCATGAAAGGTAGTTAAGGACAGAAAAACCCCATCCAAACTTTCTCTTAAACAAAAAATGAAAAGTCATTTCCTTTTTCTTCTGTAGCGAAACAATGCTTATGAAAATTGCGAACTCTGTTCCACCTAGCTGATTTGCTGGCCTCTATAGAGACAAGCTTGTTCTTGGTCCAGAATTTTGCTACTCCTTTGGCTGACATCAAAACAGAGCTGGAGAATGAGAATCCAGATGTTTGGCTTCACAGGTTTCTGTAATGCAGCACTTAACCCACAAGGTCAGAACTCTTCATGAGCGTGAATCTACATTTGTGAGGTAGCAAGATAAATAAAGTAACCCAGGTTATAGAATCCCTCTTGTTTCTTAAAATCCTATGGTTAAAGACTCCGGGCTGGAGTAGCATTTACAGTAAGGCTCTAGAAGTATAAAGGGGTGTTAAAATGGCCACAAAATATCTTTACACTGTGCCATATCACCTCCTTCACCTGCTGAGCTCAGCATTTCTCCCTCTGGTGGTGGTGGTGGCGACCTGGAGTAAATCAGTCCCACTCTGAAGAGTTTCTATTCCTTGCTTGGCTCTTATTTTTCAGTATTTACAAGGTGGGCCCCAGGAACATTCTTCAGCCAAACCAGAGAAACAAATTCATAACAGATGCAAAAGAAATACCTCTCCCTGTCCCATTTCTGGGGCACTGCCTTGTTAAACGTGCCCCAAGGTGCCAGTCCTTCCCCAAACAGGCACTTATCTTAGTTGTTTCCCCTATAAGGAGGAGAGCAGCCTTCCACTTCAGAGAAACCTTTTCTCCTTGCTGTCCCTAGTCCTGCTACAGCTTGTCTCTCTTCCTCTCTTACCAGAGAGGTGGTTTTAAAGGTCACAGGCAGCCCTTAACTCAGGTAACCCCTTTTCAGCTCATGGGGAAAGGGCTTTTACCATTCTAGGGCTGACATACCTGCCTCCCACCACTCTCTTAGAGCTGTCCGGCCAGACTTTGTCTCAACACCCACTTTAATGTTTTTGTTCTCAGCCCAGCCACTGAACCAATAGTGATGAACAAGTCATGTAACCTCAGGTTCCTCATATGTAACTTAGGTACAATACAGCCAGAACAGTGTAATGGGCCTTTAGTACAAATGAGGATCAAACAATCTGGTTCTGATTCTCATGTGGGGTGATCTTACTATACTGGTAAAAGTGCAGCTTTGCCAGTACAGCTGTATTCACACCACAGTGCTCCAGTACAGTGATATTCTTATACACTTCTACCCCGATACAACACTGTCCTCAGGAGCCAAAAAATCTTACTGTGTTACAGATGAAACTGTTATATCAAACTTGTTTTGATCCGCCAGAGTGCGCAGCCCCGCCCCCTCCGGAGCACTGCTTTACTGAGTTATATCTGAATTCATGTTATATCGGGTCGCGTTATATCGGGGTAGAGGTGTACTAGTAAAGTGCTCCTAGTGCAGACACAGTCTTATGGACACGTGAAAAGGACGAAAGGGCTTGCAGAGCTAAGCAGAGATGTGCAAGGGTCTTAGGGCAGGAATTGGGGCAATTTCAGGACTGGGGCCTATTGTAAAATTGGGGCTCATCTAAATCACCTTTGGTTCACCTTTCTGTCCCTCACCGAAGCATACTAAAGAAAGAGGAGAGGGTCTGGTGTCTTAGACAGGTTCCTAGGGCTACATGCAGACCGCATTCCAAAATGTTACAGATTTTATGTCATTTGAGACTTTACTTGAATTCCTGATCACTGAGGAATTCATGCTTTGCCCTAATGAGAGTCAGTCAACCCTCACAAAAATATTTCTGGGGGACATTTTGCAACAAAATGTGTCCCTGGTTTCTTTAGCACTTGGCCAGATCTATTGTCAGCATGGGTAGTTTAAGAACAGCACTCCGGCAATTCTGCCTAATCTCACCAGTCTAGTTTGTCTAGTCTTAAAGAGTCTTGGCAAGCACGTGGAAGCTTTTAAGGAGAGACTTCTACTGGAAAATACCCCAAATAAATACTTTCATGAGGGTCAAACTGACTTTTGCAAAGGCATGTCCCAAGCTCCCTTGGGAACAATTTCAATGTTACGGAGACATCTGGTAATTTGATCAAAGAACATAATCTTTGGGCCGATAAATGATCCTAGTACTAAGGGAACCTTACTGAACTAGAGATTGCTTTCTAATCCAAAAGGCAAATCCTGAATCCAGAAATTCCTGGAAGTTTGGCTGTATAAGAATCTTTTGCAACACATGAGCCATTTAAAGGGCTTATAAGAGAAACTACACCCAGTTTCTTCTGGAACTCAAACAGGGCCTAATTCTATTCTCACAATAGTTCTAAATCCAAGCAACTCTTATACCAGTATAAGTGAGAAGGATAATCATACCCATTGATTGTAGAAAAGAGCATATGCTGGAAAATTATATTAGGCACACACCAGTACCTGGGGTTGCCCATATAATAAATATATATATACACGTCTACCCTGATATAACGTGACCTGATAGAACACAGGTTCGCATACAACATGGTAAAGCTCTGATACGCTGCTCTGATCAGCGTGTTAAGGGTATCGGGCCAGGCTGGGCTGAGGGGTTTAATAAGGGGCAGAGGGTCTCGGGGGCGGTCAGGGGCTCCCCCCCAGGGTCAGGGGGCAGGAGCAATGGGAGGGCACTTTTGGGGGCCCCACAATCCCAGAGTGGCCCGGGGGATTAGCAGGGGTCCGGGAGCAGCCCGCTCTGCTTCCCCCGCCCAGGCCCCAGCCCTGTCACCTGGGGGAGAGGGCTTGGGGGAAGGGATCCTCCTTGCACTCACCAGCAGCAGCGAAAGCAGAGCAGCCCAGCCCAGCCCACTCCACACTGCCAGCTTCCAGCTGCAGTGCTCTGCTTCCTGCCACAGGTGAGTCCGGGGGGCATCTTTTTCCCAACCTTCCTGCACTCACCTGTGGTGGGAAGTGGAGTGCCACGGCTGGGAGGTGTTAGAGTGGAGTGCACTGGGGCCGCGTCGCTCTGCTTCCCGCTGCCGGTGAGTACAGAGGGCATCCTTTCCCCAACCTCCTGCACTCACTGGCAGTGGTGGGGAGTGGAGCAGCCAGCCCCACTCTGCCAGCTCCCAGCTGCGGTGCTCCGCTTCCCACCACAGGTGAGTGCAGGACCTTTCCCCAGCTGCCGCCCAGCAACATGGCTGAGGCCGGGGTTAAGGAAAGTGGACCGGGCTGGGGCCACGTCGCTCTGCTTCCTGCCGCAGGTGAGTGGAGGGGGCGGAACATCCTTTCCCCAACCTCTCCGCACTTACCGACGTTGGGAAGCAGAGTGCCACGGTTGGGAGCTGGCAGGGTGGAGTGGACTGGGGCCATGCTGCTCCGCTTCCCACCGCTGCCGGTGAGTGCCTGTCAGGGGAGGGGGGGCATAGGGGTCGGAGCAGTCAGGGGACAGAGGGGTTGGGTAGGGGGTGGGAACCTGGTGGTGATTAGGGACAGGTGTCTCTGGAGGGGGCAGTCAGGGAACAAGGAACAGGGGAGGCAAAGCAAGTTTGATATAATGCGGTCTCACCTATAATATGGTGAGATTTTTTGTCTCCCGAGGACCGCGTTATATCGGGGTAGAGGTGTATTTCCACATTTCTTGCTATTTTCATCACAAATACGACTTTTTCTAAAAACTTGAAAAAAATCACAGCCTTGATTATCTTACATTTTATCTAGACACTAGAGCAATTAACCAATGTCTGATAATAAGAACTTTAATTTCACTTAACAGAATGAGATCCAGAAAGCTGACATCCAACGAAATGATACTCTACTAAAAATATAACACTATCTCATCACTCTCTCATAAACAATAGAGTCATCATGCTTCAGTTCTGTCAGTTTGTATTATCAGTTTTTCCTTCCGTGCTCCCAGTAGAAATTTCTTCCTTTAATAATTTACATTCCATTGTCTCTTTCAATTTGTATATTTCGTAAGTCGATAGTGGTGTTAGCACTGGCTGAGATATACTATTATTGTCTAATCATTTTTAAATGCACATTATTTTTCAAAACCTATATTCATTGTCAAAAAATTTATTTTTGGACTATAGCCCATAAAACTCTTGTAGATGAGAAGATGGTAAAATAAAATGATTTCGCAGAGAATGGTCTCTTAAGTACAGTTTTCTCTGTTTATTTCCCTCTGAATTTCCTCTCATTTTTTTAAAGTGGAGTTGGACTCAAAGTTCTTATCTTTCATCATGTTTACTTCCTTTACTGGATTCCTGTCTTCGCTGGACTTATTTTATCACATTGTGGGAGGTATTCTCGGCAGATTCTCTTACAATTCCCTTAAGTTTTGATACTGAGGAAAGGAAGAGATTAAGAATAATTAAGATAGTACTTCAGAGTAAAAAATCTAATATGAGTGCAATGGTAGTTTAAACAAAATCTACACTGCAAATTTACCATCACTCTGGGCCAGGTGTTCAAAGGAGATCAGTAACCACAACTGTGGCCAGATTTTCAAAGACCCCCGGCTCTCAGTGAGGAACAAAAGTAAATGGCACATTTTCAGAAGAGCTCAGCCTGTAGTGTACTGAGCACTTTTTGAAATGTGACTCTTATTTAGATGCCTAAAAGGGAGATGAGCTCTTTGAAAAGTATGGCCTTAAGCTTGTCAGCTCACTAGCTATACAAAGGTCGAGCCTTCCTAGTACTTCACTAGGAGATCACCAAGGAAATTCAGGATGCTGTAAGAAGTACCGTTTGCTATTTAAAAAGAGGGATTCTTCACTTTGAGTCAACACAGGCACAACACCCCAACATATAGTATTAGGGGACATTATGCATTCTTGGTCATTAAACATTCCAGGGCACTTTTTCTGAGAGCACGGGTGTCAGCCAGCACATCCTAGACAGATTCCAATTTGGGTTACTACAGTCTCCATACCTACATTACCCCTGCAGCATTCTAAATTAACCATATTAACTTGGACAGCAAGGACAAACAAATAATACCAACTGAGAGAGATTAGAAACGTGCGATCTTTCCCAGGTGGTCTTAAGGCTAAAGCACAGGACGTGGGAGTCCAGAAATCACTGTTCTATTCCACAGATTCATTGTGTGGCCTTGGTAATCTCCTCTGTCTGTGCCTAAGTTTCTTTATCTCTGAAATCAGTAGAATGATTTAGGGAGATGGTGGAATCTCCATCCTTAGAAGTTTTTAAGGCCCACAGAGCAGTAAAAGGGGACTCCTTACACCTCATTTTCCTCCCCCCATGGGCACACCAGAGCACTCACGATTGTGCCCTAGACAGGGAGAAGAATTATTTAGTGCAGTACAGCTGTGTATAAAACGGAGCAATGGGATGAGATGAAGAAAGGAAATGTTTGAGTATCAGAAAGAAGTTCCCAGCTGAAATGCAAGGCAGCAGGGGAAAAAGACGGTTACTCACCTTTGTAACTGTTGTTCTTCGAGATGTGTTGCTCATATCCATTCCAAGTAGGTGTGCGCACGCCGCGTGCACGTTCGTCGGAAGAATTTTCCCCTAGCAACAGCCGGTGGGTCGGCAGGCGCCCCCTGGCGTGGCGCCGTTGCGGCACCGCATATATACTCCTGCCAACCCGCCCGCTCCTCAGTCTTTTCGAGTGCTTGCTCATATCCATTCCAAGTAGGTGAATCCCAAGCCTTACCTAGGCGGTGGGGTCGGAGTTGGGCACTGCTGAATGCAAGACAGCCAGGACCAGAGCTGCGTCGTCCTGGATGTGTTGTACCAAGGCGTAATGGGCAGAGAAGGTGTGCACCGAAGACCACGCAGCTGCACGGCAAATCTCATGGATCGGCACACGAGCTAGAAAGGCAATCGATGAGGCCTGAGCCCTGGTAGAATGTGCAGTCACTCGGCCTGGAGAGGCGTGAGCCAAATCATGGCACGCTCGAATGCACGCCGTGACCAAGACGATATTCTCTGAGATGAGACAGGTTGACCTTTCATCCTGTCTGCCACGGCGACAAAAAGTTGGGGCGTCTTACGGAAAGGTCTGGTGCGGTCAATGTAAAATGCTAGTGCTCTACGCACGTCCAGCGAGTGTAACTGCTGCTCTCTACGCGATGCATGAGGTTTAGGAAAAAGACCGGGAGGAATATGTTTGGTTGAGGTGAAAGGATGAAACCACTTGGGAAGAAGGCCGAATGCGGGCGCAGCTGCACCTTGTCCTTGTGAAATATTGTGTAAGGCGGGTCCACCATGGAGAGTCGAAGCTCCGAAACTCTCCTAGCCGATGTAATGGCTACAAGAAACGCCACCTTCCACGATAAGTACAGAACAGCAGGTTGCCAAGGGCTTGAACGGAGGGGCCTTTAGTCTCGACAGAACCAAATTAAGGTCCCAGGAAGGGGAGGGCAGCGGACCTGAGGAAACAGGCGCCTCCAGGCCTTTGAGGAACCTCGAGACCATCGGGTGAGAGAAAACAGAGGAGGCTCCTTCTCCAGGATGGAACGTCGAAATGGCAGCCAGGTGTACGCGCAAGGATGAGTGCGCGAGGCCCTGCTGCTTGAGGTACCAGAGATATTCCAATATTACATGGATGGGAGCCTGTGCAGGTGTCGTATGGTGCGCCTGACACCAGCAGGAGAACTCTTCCACTTTGCCACGTAGTGCTCTAGTGGATGGCTTCCTGCTCCCCAGGAGGACTCGCTGCACTGGGGTGGAGCAAGCAGCTCCGAGCGACTAACCACTCAGGAACCACGCCGTCAGGTGGAGGGATTGGCAGGTCGGGATGGAGAAGCCTGCCGTGGTCTTGGGATATCAGGTCGTGATGGAGAGACAGGGGACGGGGCTGGCTACTGAAGGGTCCAGCAACGTGGTGTACCGTGTTGGCGAGGCCACGCTGGGGCGATCAAGATCACTCGAGCCTGTCCCTGCGAAGCTTCACCAGGACTTTGTGCACTAACGGAAAGGGTGGAAGCATACAGCAGGTGGGTCGACCAAGAGAGAGGAAGGCGCCGGAGATCGAGCCGGGGTGAGACCGCAAAGGAGCAGAACTGGGCACTTCTGGTTGCTGCGGAGGCGAAAGAGGTCGATGTGGGGAAAGCCCCACTTCTGGAAGAGAGAAGAGCAATCCGGTCGAAGTGACCACTCGTGGGCTAGAATGACCTGCTGAGGCGGTCCGCTAAGGTGTTCTGGACCCCTGGGAGGAAGGAAGCCACCAGATCCATGGAGTGGGCTATACAATTCCATAATCTGATCGCCTCCTGACAGAGGGGAAGAGAACGGGTCCTCCCGCTTGTTTATATAGTGCATCGCGGTGGTATTGTCTGTGAGCATTAGAACACAACGGCCTCGCAGGTGGTGAAGAAAGGCCTGACAGGCGAGGCGGACTGCCCGTAGCTCTCGAATGTTTATATGCAATGGTAGTTCCTGGGGAGCCAAGGCTTGTGTCCGACGAGCCCCACGTGAGCCCCCCAGCCCAGAGATGATGTGTCCGTTGTCAGGGACATGGACGGTTGCCTGGGTGGAATGGCATGCCCGCACAGACCAGGAGGGGTTTGCCACACGGAGGGAGTGTAAGACCGCTGCGTGGGATGTGACGACAAAGTCCACTCCTGCTCTGTGAGGGCGGTTAAACGGGGCTAGCCAGATTTGAAGGGGCGGGCGGAGCTTGGCGTCCTTAGGTGACAAACTGCAGGCCGCCAAGTGACCGAGAAGGCTGAGACAGACCGGGCCGAGGTAAGTTGGGAAAGCTTTGTGCTCTCTATGACGGTGACTATTGTCTGGAACCGGTTCGGGGGAGAAGCTGTTGCGAGGTGGAGTCCAGGACAGCCCCAATGAATTCTATCCTCTGATGGGTACGAGGATGGACTTGTCGAAATTGATCATGGAGGCCCAAACGCTCGAACAGCTCCATGACGACGGCTACGTGTGCAATATGCGGTGCCGCAAGGGCGCCACGCCAGAGGGCGCCTGCCGACCCGCCGGGTGTTGCTAGGGGAAAATTCTTCCGACGAACGTGCACGCTGCGCGCGCACACCTACTTGGAATGGATATGAGGAAGCACTCGAAGAAGAACACTAGCATTTGGGCTTTCCAAAGTACACTCGCCAAAACATTAGAAAATGCATAGGAAACACATTGCCCTGGATCAAGGCAAAGGCCAAGGTGACCCACTATGTCTTTTCAATCTCTAACACCAAGGACTGAATGAGAAGGACACTCTGCAACAAACCCTTCCCCAGTTACTCAATCAAAGGCCCAGTTATGGAACACAAATCCATACCAAAGTTGTATCAACATGATTAAAAACTAATAAATTTAACTTGAAGCATATGCTTCAATCTCTGTGACTTGATGCGCTTAAGAATCCTTCCTGGGCAGGGCTTTTCTGAACTGGAGCTTATAAAAGTACTGTGCTAGTGCATATGCACCAGACTTTGGGCCTGATTCTCCTCTGACCCACACTAGTGTAAATCCAGAGCAACTTCATTACAGTCATTAGAATAACATTGGAATAAAACTAGTGAGAGTAGAGCATCTGATCCACCAACTAGAAATAAAAGTGAAATAGATCAGTTACACTGTCCATCATGAATGTAGCGCAGAATGTAAGCAAGCAGCATAGACAGTGGAAAGTAAATTATATTTCTTAAAACTGTTTCACTATTCTAAAATATTATTAGTAAACAGCAGGAAGGATATTTGTTAAACTATGATTAAGTGTCTGCTTAACTACACTTGATCTTCATTTGGGCCTGGGGAGGGGAGTGCTTTAAAATTTTGCCTAATTCAGAAGACATCAGTTTCAAAGGTTTCCAAATAAAAAGCCCAGAGAAAGAGGAGAGAGTTCCACTGAGTGTGTAATGTACCACCAGTCTTGCCATTTTGATGTAGGGGGTAAATTTTCTCTTCTAAGTTGCAACTGATGATCCAGGTGATGCTGTCCTAAAGCTTCGTATTTGCTTTAGTGCACATTGTATGGCTAATGCATGATAAGTGACTCAATAATGTAGCTACCTATTCTCTTCATGGAAAAAATACCAGAATCAGTGTGACTGGGTTAAATCAAGGAAATGCTGACAGATCACTTTCCACAATAATAAGATAACATCATATTCCAAGAAGCAGCAGAAAAATGCTCCCCTAGTGAACCCACACATGCTGCAACATGGCCAAATTCTATACACAATTACTGAGGTTTATACACAGTTTGTCTGGAATTAAGTATTTCCCCAGTTGCACATATGGATCATGATTCTCCTGTCCCTGTGTCTTATGTTGCCTCTCATCAAGACGCTATCCCACCTGACCTTGACCCCCAGGGAGGGGCAACTGAAGAGTAGTGAGCTCTCTAGAGATGCTGGGCCCAGAGCAGTAGGCTCCCCTCCACCACACAGAGCTACAAAGGAGCAGCGGTGCAAGGGGTAAGAGCAAATTTTTCCATGCCTATGGCTCCAGATTGTAGGTGTGACCCTGTGCAGAGTGAGATATTATTCTGTTATGAGAGTCAGGAAGCTTGTCTGATATGGGAGATAAAGGAGACTCCACTTGTTTTAAAATGATTAATGTATTTTTGCTTTTTTTGGACCAATATTATTTGTATATTGCAGGGAATCTATCCATCTAATCTGTTTATAAAGTGCCCAATCATGGTAGCATCTAGGCTAGGGAATACAGACTGACTGATGTTGCCATTAGAGATATGAGATCTCTGTGCTTGCAGTTATTAATGGTTTTCAATTTAGGGTGGATTTTTTTCCTACTCCCATAACTGTGTAAAGGCATTTAAGTGAGAGAACTATTCATGAATTTAAGACTTATTTACTTACAAACAAACAGTAGACTGTTATCCTGTCTCCCCTCAGCCCCCTCCTCCCGCCCTGCCACTTAGTGGCAGCCAAGCTAGACATATTTATAATCACTCATTTATAATCTGTTTTAGAAAATTAATCCCTCCAGCTCTGTAATAATTGTTGCTGTCTTTGTCAAAATCCTTTCTGGATGACAATATCTGCCTTGTAGTGAAGCCAGAAAACAATATTACAGGTATAGTTTTACCAGAACCATAGAAAGGAACTATAGCATCCTTGCAATGGCATGTGACTTCTGTTTACATAACCCCACATGGCATTGGCCCTTTTTGCTGCCATCCTGCACTGCAAACTTGTCTGCTTTGTCACTTCTTGGACTCTTTCACCATTACTGAGAACTGACATAGCTTCCCAAGCGTCTCCCAAAGTATCTGGCTTTCAGATCATTTCCCTCCTCAAATTGCATTTCTCTGTTCCTATTCCTATCTTCTCACGGTCATTTTGTATTATTTTTCTGTCTCCATGGCATTTGCAGCAACTCAATTTATATTCACCTGTGAATTTAACGGAGGTTCTGTTCACCCTCTTTTCAGAGATCAGATATCAAGAAAGGAAACAGCTTGGATTTTGGGGCTCTGGGCCAATCCTAGCTGCACCATATTTTGGAGTTCTTGTTTTAGTGCCTAATTGTGATGGGATGTCTGTTCTCTTTAAACGAGGCAGGTTCAGCTTACCTGTGCTAGAACTGGTGCTCTCAGGCTGGCCAAATAAGTGGGCAGGGCAATATCTGGGGCTATAAAGAGCCGGGCCCTCAGTAAGAAAGAGGAAGCAGGAGTTTCCCTAGGAGAGACCTCCAGGGTCCCCAGGGGGTGGGGAGGAGGCAAAGCAGTGGAAATAGGCTGCAGAAAAGGGGCCTCCAAGGAGAAAGTCCAGGGAGCTGGTGCTCAGTTAAAAGAGTATGGAAGAATCCTGCACTTGGCCCTGAAGCAGGAAGGACTGAGAGAGGCAAAGAGGAAAATCCCCTGGGAGCTGCAGCCGAGGGTGGGCTGAAGAACCGTTTTCTGTTTTGCTTATGTTTAGGAAATAAAACTGTACCTGGAAAGAGAATCTGAATGCGGCAGTTGGGACCTTTCTGGGTTGGGGACAAGCCAGTACCTTACACTTCTGGATTTTCTTCCCATGCTGGGAGGCAAGGCCAGTTCTAGGGCAAGCAGGCTGTTTATCCTGGGCACTGTACTGCTTGCGGGGGTTGGGGTGGGAGGTTCTTTGCACTCTGGCTGGCTTTTTTTTTTTTTTTTGGCTCAGACACTGGGAGTGGAGTTGAGGGAGCTGAAAACTGTTTCCATGCTGGCTGGCAAAGGCTAGAGCTGCTCCTGTGGACAAGGTGTCCCCTAACCCAGTGGTTCTCAACCAGGAGTACATGTACCCCTGAGGATACGCAAAGGTCTTCCAGGGGTTACATCAACTCATCTAGGTATTTGCCTAGTTTTACAACAGGCTACATAAAAAGCACTAGCAAAGTCAGTACAAACTAAAATTTCATACAGACAGTGACTTGTTTATACTGCTCTGTTATGCTATACACTGAAATGTAAGTACAATATTTATACTCCATTGATTTATTTTATAGTGATGTGGCAACAATGAGAAAGTGAGCAATTTTTTGGTAATAACGTGGTATGACACTTTTGTCTTTTTAGGTCTGACTCCATATGCAAGTAACACTGCTCTACAGCCAAAATGCTTCTGAAATAAATGTAGTCAAACTTTACTAATTCTGGGTCACTGAGAACGAAAACGATGCTTAAAATTGTTGATTGGCTCTAGTCTAGCTGTTGGGCTCCAGACTACAGCAGTGGAATCTCCTGGCAGGTGATGTTAGGGTTTCCATGTTCCGTGACT
>NC_133769.1:142285453-142299510 GCF_003597395.2 Chelonoidis abingdonii | reverse complement strand
GGGACTGCATCGCCACCCGTGCTGATCAGAGCTCCATGCTGGGCAAACAGGAAATGTAATTCAAAAGTTAGCGGGGCTTTTCCTGTTAACCTGGCCACTGCATCCGAGTTCAGATTGCTGTCCAGAGTGGTCACAGTGGTGCACTGTGGGATACCGCCCAGAGGCCAATAGCATCAATTTGCGGCCACACTAACCCTAATCCGATATGGTAATACCGATTTTAGCACTACTCCTCTCGCTGGGGAGGAGTACAGAAAGCGATTTAAAAAGCCCTTTATATCGATATAAAGGGCCTCGTAGTGTGGACGGGTGCGCCGTTAAATCGGTTTAACGCTGCTAAAATCGGTTTAAATGCATAGTGTAGACCAGGCCAGAGAGATGGAGTTGGATTTTATTTTGTCATCACAAACAGACTTGGTTACCAAATTCCAATTCTAGTGCCAAATTCTGCCCTCAAAGTCATTTACATCTGCAAATCCTATTAAAAATAATGGGGTTACATAGGTATAACTGAACATAGAATTTGAAGATAACTCAGATTGTAAAGTGACTCCAGCATCTGGTCTGCAGAATCTTTTATGAACAGTGATGATCCGTAAGTCAGAAAGAACCCAGGCTTGACTGTCAGGGCTCAGGCTTGGGCTTCAGTTCTGGCTGCTTTGCACTGTACCCAGAAAGCCCTAAAGAGGGCAGTTGAGATTTCCTCCTGTCATCTTGGCATAGAAGGCTTATCTGAGATGGGAAGGAATAGGGACAGGTGTGCCCATGTGGGGACAGGCATGGTGAGCACACAGCAAGCTGCCAGATCCTCAGTCCATATAGTTTCTGGAGCAGGCAGCATAATTTACAGCAGCCCTGAAGCTGCTCTATGTCAAGGTGTCTCAATCCATGGGTCAGGACCCAAAATTGAGTTGCAAGAACGTTTCTAAGGGGTGCATAGCAGCTCTTGTCCCATGGCTGGGCTCACCTCCCTACTCCAGGCACTGCAATCTGTGGGGTCCCAGTGCACTTTCGTTTGGCCCAGCTCTCATGATGACAGGAGTCCAGATAAGCCAGATTTGAGTAAGTGGCTCGGCCACTGCATGAGCCAGCTTACAACTCCACTCATGCAAATTTGATTCAGGTAGGGAGGCGGAGCCAAACCTGAGTGGTGCTGCAACCCTGGAGGTTGCAACTCCTGGACTGGAGAGTCAAGCCCAGCCAGCCCCGCAGCACAGCAGCTGCAGGAGCTGCCATTGTGGTGTGAATGCTGAGCAGGACCCAAACCCCTTGGGGTCAGGACCCAAGCAAAACGACCTCAGTGCATCCACCCCATTGGTTCACAGCAGGCCATAAACATTTATAAATGGGCTCTGATCTCCAAAAGGTTGGGAACCACTGCTCTAGGTTACATGAGGGCCATTTTGGTACCCAGCCACCCCTCTTTGCCAGTGTAAACTCAACATAGTGGAGGATTTGAGCCCTCAAATTTCAAGTAGAAAATGCTGAGGCTTGGAAACAAGTATTTGTGTTTGTAATCTGAGCAAATCTGATGAGGAATCAGTGAGACAAAAAATACTCAGAACTGCACAAAGCCATTTTTCATAACACAGTCACTCTTTTGGAGCCTGCCTGGAGACGGATATACAATTACTTTGTGTGTACAGCTAGCTGATGGGCGTTGATGAACTAGCTTCCTGCATCTAGCGATGAAACACAGTCTTCACTGTGAGTGCAACTCATTAAAGCCGTTGTCAAGTGTGCAAAACTCAAACAGATCACTCCATAACAGAAGCACATCATGCCAAAGAAAGAACAATTTCCTTACCCATTTCAGATAAGCTAATCAAATTAGACAATTTGACACACAGGCTTTCCAATGACATTTTCACACTTCTGGGGGATTAATCAATCTTTAAAGCCCCAAAACTCCTGTGCACATCCATTACTGGGAAAAAACATGTCACTTACTCCTAATTTGATTAACATGACCAATAAGTTAATTTCACGTTGCTTCCAAATAGTTAGAGATGCACATGCTACTTTATCATACAAAAATAAGTGTTTGAACAATCTTTGGGACTGAGAGATAGCATAGCCACTGGCTTTGGAAATCACCGATCATGGGCTTGTTTTAAACATCGAGTACTTCATATAATTAATACACTACACACAAAGCATTAACTGGAGGAAATAGGAAACCAGATTAACTCACAACAGACACTTAGAGTGTGATTTTTAAAGGCACCTAAAGATGCAGAGAGGTGTCTAATGGGATTCAATAGGGTCTTAGGCACTTTTGAAAATCCCACTAAGCAATTCTGTGCATCTAAAATGAACATCAGAACAGCCACACTGGGTCAGACCAATGATCTATTCTAGCCCAGTATCCTGTCTTCTGACAGTGGCCAATGCTAGATGCTTCAAGGGGACTGAACTGATCAGGTTAATTATCAAGTGAGCCATCCCCTGTCATCAAATCCCAGCATCTGGCAGTCAGAGGCTTAGGGATATCCAGAGCATGGGATTGCATCCCTGACCATCCTGGCTAATAGCCACTGATGGACCTATCTTCCATGAACTTATCTAATGCTTTTTTTAACCCAGTTATACTTTTGGACTTCAAGAAAAACCCACGTAACGAGTTCCACAGGTTGACTGTGCACTGTGTGAAGAAACACTTCCTTTTGTTTGTTTTAAAGCTGCAGCCTATTCATTTTATTGGGTGACCTCTGGTCCTTGAGTTATGAGAAGGAGTAAATAATATTTCCTTATTCACTTTCTCCATGCCAGTCATGCTTTTATAGACCTCTATCATATCCCCTCTTAGTCGTCTCTTTTCCAAGCTGAATAGTCCCAGTCTTTTTAATCTCTCCTCATATGGAAGCCATTCCATACCCCAATAACTTTTGCTGCCCTTTTCTGAACCATTTCCAATATCTTTTTTGGGATGGGGTGACTGGAACTGCACACAGTATTCAAGATGTGGGTGTGCACAGATTTATGTAGCGACATTATAATATTTTCTTTCTTATTATCTATCCCTTTCCTAATGGTTCCTAAACACTGTTAGCTTTTTTGACCACTGCTGCATATTGACTGGATGTTTTCAGAGAACTATCCACAATGACTCCAAGATCTCTTTTTTGAATGGTAACAAGTAATTTAGACTTCAGTATTTTGTATATCTAGTTTGGATTATGTTTTCCAATGTGCATTACTTCACATTTATCAATACTGAATTTTATCTGCCATTTTGTTGCCCAGTCACCCAGTTTTGTGAGATCCCTTTGTAACTCTTCGCAGTCTGCTTTGTACTTAGCTATCTTGAGTAATTTTGTACCATCTGCAATCTTTGCCACCTGGATGTTCATCCTTTTTCCAGATCATTTATGAATAATGTTGAACGACACTGGTCACAGTAGAGATCCCTGGAGGAAACCACTATTTACCACTCTTTATTCTGAAAACAAAACTTACCCTTGTTTTCTGTCTTTTAACCAGTTATTGATCCATGAGAGGACTTTCCTTCTTAAAAGTTTCTTTGTTTAAAAGAGTTTTTGGTGAGGGACCTTGTCAAAGGCTTTCTGAAAGTCAAAGTACCCTATATCCACTGGATCACCCTTCTCCACGTGTTTGTTAACCCCCTCAAAGAATTCTAAAAAATTGGTGAAGCACAATTTCCCTTGGCTAAATAGCTTTAAAATCTGGCCCCTATTACCCACAGAGAGGGGGCTCAAAAGCCTGAAGACATTTCGTGTTAAAACCTCCAGCCAAAGAACCAGAATGTGCAGAAAAACTTGTGGAGTTTTGTTTTGTAGGGTAGACATCCTCTGCTACCTTACATAGGCAGCATGCACTCCATGACTCATCCTGTCCATCTCTACAAGCACACTGCCACAAATAAATGAATACAAAAAACAAAACAGTGACGATTCAAAAAGAAACCAATCTAAGGGAAACCTTTCCAAAACTTCAACATGAATTGGTGAAAGAAACTAAGACACTGCCAAGCAATGAGATTTAAACTCCTATAATAATTTTATTGGGCTATGAAAATGCTGCTGTAAGATAAGTTACTAACCATTTCTCCTATTATTCACCAGGTGGTTTAACCATGTATTCCTGGAAAGGCAACAGTGGCTAAACATCGGTAAACAAAGAAAGAGTGGGATATAACTGGATTAAAAATTCTTAATATTTGTTATTGGACTGTCTTAAGATAGAAGAAGCCACTTCAGGAGCTAAGTAACTAATTTATATATCTTCTTCAATTTCATGGGATTTTGTTAAGATTACTTACTTTGCCCAAGCATAAATTGTTTAGATTACTATTACTGACAAGTATCAGAGGGGTAGCCGTGTTAGTCTGAATCTGTAAAAGCAGTAGAGAATCCAGTGGCACCTTATAGACTAACAGACATTTTGGATCATGAGCTTTCGTGGGTGAATACCCACTTCGTCAGATGAATGTTGTGGAAATTTCCAGGGGCAGGTATATATATGCTAGCAAGCAAGCTAGAGATAACGAGGTTAGTTCAATCAGGGAGGATGAGGCCCTGTTCTAGCAGTTGAGGTGTGAAAACCAAGGGAGGAGAAACTGGTTTTGTAGTGGCAAGCATTCACAGTATTTGTTCAACCATCTGAGCTGGAATGGTGTCAAATTGGCAGAATGAATTGAACTCAGCAGTTTTTCTCTTTGAAGTCTGGTCCTGAAGTTTTTTTGCTGGCAGGATGGCCACCTTAAAGGTCTGCTATACGTGTGGCCAGAGAGGTTTGAAGTGCTCTCCTATAGGTTTTTTTGTATATGCCATCCTAATAATCTGGTTTGTGTCCATTATCTTTCCGTAGAAGACTGTCCAGTTTGGTCGATGTAACGCAAGCAGAAGGGCATTGCTGCATATGATTGCATAATATTACATTGGTGGACGTGCAGGTGAATGAAGCGGTGATGGTGTGGCTGATCTGGTTAGGTCCTGTGATGGTGGTCTGCTGGTGTAGATTATGTGGGCAGAAGTTGGCATCGGGGTTTTGTTGGCATGGATTGGTTCCCTGAGCAGAGAGCCTACTAATGGTGCGGTGTGCAGTTGCTGGTGAGAATGACGTTTCAGGGTTGGCAGGTTGTCTGTGGGCAAGGAATTGGCCTGCCACCCAAGGCCTGTGAAAGTGTGGGATCATTGTCCAGGATGGGTTGTAGATCCTGAATATGGCATTGGAGGGATTTTAGCTGGGGCTGTATTGATGGCGCAGTGGAGTCCTGTTGCTAACAACCGGCGACACCAATCACAGGACCTAACCAGATCAGCCACACCATCACTGTTCATTCACCTGCTGCTATTACTGACAAGTTTCACTTGCTCTGAAACAAATTATTTTGCCCATCCCTAAACACTTTTAAGTATCTAATAAGTAAGGCTAAGATTTTGTCACAGATATTTTTAGTAAAAGTCACGGACAGGTCACAGACAATAAAAAAAAAATTCATGGAAGCCCATGACCTGTCCGTGACTATTACTAAAAATATCTGTGACAAAATGGAGAGATGCCTCCACACCAACCGTAGTGACTGGGCAGCTGTGGGGGCCCCAGCTTGGAGCTCCAGGGGCCTCCACCGCCCGCAGCAGCTAGGATCTGTGGGGTTCTCTTGCAGCTCAGGCAGCTGAGAGCTCGGGGCCTCCCTGTGGGTGGCAGGGGTACCCTGCAGCTGTCAATCACTGCAGCCTGAAGTCCCTGAGGTCTCTGGTGACTTCTGCGACCTCCATGACAAAATCATAACTTTACTATAAGATATTAAAAATGAACTCACAATAATTTTGGAAAACAATATATTTTTGGTTTTATCTTACCAAGAAAAAAAAAATCCCTGAGAGGTGATTCACACTCAAAACGTGTAATCTCTGTTAAAGGTCTCCACAGAAAGGTATACAAAATAAACTGTAATATAAGTAACCAGTTCATCATTTGTATTTAGTTGTGTGTTGTTTTGTCTGATATTTTATTTTCCTTTCTTTAATAAAATAGCCATGATTAATAATTGTGCTCCTTTTACTTTGTCTTAACTATGGTCCCTGTAACTAAGTAGTGAGAGCCATACCTCTGAGTTGTCAGTAAGAAGAACAAATAGTAGAGCTGGCCTGACATTTCTTGTTTCTCGAAACATTTTTAAAACAAAGTTACTTGGCTACCAACTATTTAAAACTAGCCCTTTTCACCTCACAGATTTCATCTCAGATATTACAAAGCTCTGCTAATTTCCAAAAAGGGTGGACTCCCATTCGTGTCTGCATTTTGTCCCAGTCACATCTGACTCTCCTGCAAAACTGAGTTCTTACACCTCTTCACAACAGGATTGTTGGAGCACTAGAGGTACCATATATACTTCTATTTGTGCCTCCAAATGAATTGCAGGTGCAAATATGAAGGTACTAATTAGGGCTGGTAAAAATTTTCAATGGGAAAATGGTGTTTTTGACAAAATTAGTTTTGTGAAAGTTTGTGCTTTCCAAAAAAAAAAAAAAAGCTTAAATGGAAACATTTTTACCAGCCCTAATTAGTACCTTCATGTTTGCACCTGCAATTCATTTGGAGGCAAACAGGCTAGCACTTCACACCAGCCCTAAACTCACTAACAACAGTTCAACAGTTAGATGATGTTGGTGTAACCGTCCTTTTGTTTGATCCAGCAGAAGATTTGAGTCAGTCTTGCATAGCTTAAAGGTGCAATTTATCTATCGGAAAAAGCTTCCAATTTTTTTGACAATCATTATGTGATGTTTCTCTACTAGAGAAAACCCAGTGAAGGCAATTTGCTTTTATGTTAATTATGACTTTTATTTTAATAGTTATTTAGCGTAGTCTTGCAATAGGCTGAAATATAATTTGGCTCACTTAAGGAGAGTACCCATCTCTCTTCCTGTTATAACAAATGCATAGGGATAATGAATGGCTCCATATGGTAGCCTTTTTGTACAATGCATTACTCATATTAGTTATAGATTTAATCTTGGCTCAGTGCACTCCTGTGCTGCCAAGGTTTGTTCATCAGTTCATTTGCCTTTATAATATGCAGAGTGTCCATAGCATGTCAATGCTCAAATTTGAAACAAGAGTGATGGAAAAGAAAATGAAATGAAAGATGATGACTTTTCTGTTGAAGGGTTTTGTGTGTTTTTTTAGGGCTGGGGAAATAAAACCAGCGGTCAATTACTATTTAACTAAATAACTGTTCCATACTGTGAAACATCTCTGCTCTTGTTTGTACGTTTAAGAGAGTCACTTATACATACATTTTTTATTTTTTAACTGATATAGTTCCTGATTGTTTCAGGGGTTTCTATACCTGTAAATAACACTTTAAATATCTTTGTGGGGTGGAGAGAAACCTAAGCTTAGTGGAGGGTCCATGATTAGGAGTCAAAAAACTTTGGATCTATTCCCAGCTCTGACATTGACTTGCTGTGAAATCTTAGGTAAGTCAGTTCACTGTTCTGTTCCTCAGTTGCTTCACCTTAAAAATGGGGATAATATATTC
This sequence comes from Chelonoidis abingdonii, assembly GCF_003597395.2. Classification (NCBI taxonomy): domain Eukaryota; kingdom Metazoa; phylum Chordata; order Testudines; family Testudinidae; genus Chelonoidis; species Chelonoidis abingdonii. Next base: position 142,292,000 of record NC_133769.1, on the reverse strand, counting down.
TGCCCTCCACCCCCACTTTGTGTTGCACTTGGAGTTCTATGAATGAAAATTGCTAAAGAAGTATTAATGAATAAACTTTTATAAATAAAATAGTTTGCTGAAAATCCAGTTTAAGTGCAGTCAATTAGGAAAAAAGCATAATCTAAATCTTCCCTTAAGCACTTTCATCATTTTAGCACACAAAATGTTTCAGATTTAGATTCAGTTGTGTATCCGTAAGCAGTGACTGTACAAATTCTTGGGCCGCTGCTGCTATACAATCCTTTTTATTAAGATAACCATATGTAATCAAGCATGACTAATGGCCTTACAGTTAAAATAGTTACAGTATGACATATTTGGCTCATCTTTGCCAATGCACCATGCTTATTTTCAAGCTGTTATAGTGGGTCCCCCTGTATCTAACTGAAGCCATTTCATGGGCATAAGCACAGGTCACGAGTTTCTTCTCCAACAGTCTCTGGCTGGGGTAAGTAGGGGAACCCAGAACCACACATTTGCTGGGTTCCAGCTCAGGCCCTTTTTTGGAATACCCAGAGCCAGCCCTTCTCAGTCCCTTGCTGTTCCCTGAGCTACTTCCTACCTCTGTAGTCTTCCCCAGCCTCCTGCCCTGTTTCTCCCTCTTTACAGAATCAGGGTATGTCTACACTTAAGGACTACAGTGGCCCAGTTGCATAAGCACCATCTACCTCGGGGTTAGGCCAGCCTAACTACATCTCTCAGGGCTGTAGATTTTTCACACTCACCAGAGAGACAGGTATGCCAATGTAATTTCCCACGTAGACCAGTCCCTTCTCTCCATTAGCCACCTATCTCCTCAGAAGCTTATCCTCTAACTGAGGTCCTTACCTTTTTATGCTTCCTTGCCTAACTAACAGCCTCCCAGTTACTCAGTGAGTTAACTACTCCCAGGTGACCCTGAGCTGCCTCATTCTCCCTTCTGGAGCCTTGTCAGAGGTAGCTGGGACCTTCCCTGATTCCTTCAGTGGGCCGCTACCCTCTGACATACTTAATGAAAATTCCCATATTCATTTCTTAAAATTGTATTTGCTCCTGCTACTTGTTGCCACCTTGAAGTCAAAACACTCTTTGTTATAACACAAATGGTTACTCTGGAAATAGGCAATTTGTCCCCCAAGCCTGTAAATGCCTCCTCTGGATATAATGGATCTGATTCTCATTTATGGTAAGGCCCCTTCACACTGCTTTGGCAGTGAAAAGGGGTTGTGAAGCAAATGTAAGTATAAAGGGGCCTTAGCGGAAATGAGAAGGAGATCCAAAGTGTCTGGCAACCCTGGGATGTGGGAGTGAGAAGAGGGAAACTGAAAAGGGAGGATGGTGGGGGAAGAGAAAGGCTCACTGCAATCCCAAGGAACTTCAGAAAATGGCAGAATGCTTAGGGGAAAACCCCTCTCAGCCACTGTAGAGGCAGGACTTTTGATGGTATTCCAGCAGACAGGGCCTTAAGAGAGGAGAGGGCTCTGTGCTGGATTCATCTCTGAATGTACACGTGCAATGTCTTGACTTTAGTAAGGCTTTTGACAATGTTTCACATGACCATCTCATAAACAAACTAGGGAATACAACCTAGATGGAACTAGTATAAGGTGGATGCACAAAAAAAGTCCCTGGAGAACAGTTATCAGTGGTTCACGGTCAAACTGGAAGGGCAAATCAAGTGGGAAACTGCAGGGATCAGTTCTGGGTCTGGTTCTGTTCAATATCTTCATCAATGATTTAGATAATGGCATAGACAGTACATTTACAAAGTTTGCGGATGATATCAAGGTGGGAGGGGTTGCAAGTGCTTTGGAGGGTAGGATTATAATTCAAAAAGATCAGGACTAATTGGAGAGATTCAACAACAAAAAATACAAAGTACTCCAGTTAGGAAGGAACTATCAGTTGCATACATACAAAACGGGAAATGACTGCGTAGGAAGGAGTACTGAGGAAAGGGATCTGGGAGTTACAGTGGATCACAAGGTAAATATGAGTCAGCAGTGTAACTCTGTTGAAAAAAAAATTGAACATCATTCTGGGATATATCAACAGAAATGTTGTAAGCAAGACACAAAAAGTAATTCCGCTCTACTCTGCACTGATAAGGCCTCAGCATGAGTATTGTGTCCAGTTTTGGGCACCACATTTCAGGAAAGATGTGAACAACTGGAGAAAGTCTAGAGAGGAACAACAAAATGATTAAAGGTCTAGAAAATATGACCTCTGAGGAAAGATTGAAACAACTGTGTTTGTTTAATCTGGAGAAGAGAATATCGAGGAGGGAGGAATACGATAACAAGTTTCAAGTACATAAAAGGTTGTTACAAGAAGGAGGGAGAAAAACTATTCTCCTCAGCCTCTGAGGATAGGACAAGAAGCACTAGGCTTAAATTGTAGCAAGGAAGGTTTAGGTTGGACATTCGGAAAACTTCATATCAGGGTAGTTAAGCACTGGAACAAATTGCCTAGGGAGGTTGTGGAATCTTCGTCATTGGAGGTTTTTAAGAACAGGTTAGATAAACACCTTCAGAAATGGTCTAGTTATTACTTAGTCCTGCCACGAGTGCGGGGGACTGGACTAAATGACCTCTCGGGTCCTTTCCAGTCCTACACTTCTATGATACTACTTCACAAACTGAATGGAGGTTGCTGGGCAAACTTCTACTAAAGAATTTTTCTTCTAGGTTGACATTCACCCTGTGCTTACAGCCAGCCCAAGGTCTATGAACCACTCAAGTCTGACTTGGTGTTTAATCATCTATATAAACTGCTAATTTCCTTTTACACTCCTCCACCAGAAACATCAGCTCTTAAGCCATGGTTTATCCCTAAAAACTGACACTGTGACAATAACATTGCAGGGTGTCACGTTTCTGGTCTTTCAGTGACTCCAGGCAAATGTGCTCAGTTTGCAAGTAAAAAGTATTTTTTCTAACTACCAGTCCTGCAAACTCAGCCTGGGATTTGACAGTCAAGCTGAGATTTTTGTTTCTTGCACAGAATCAGTAATAAAGATTCTGGTGGCCCAATTATGACTTCAACCAGGAGTGGCAGAACTGGGGGGTGAGGTGACAGCAAGTGCTAGCCCACCATCAATGGAAATATCATGGGGGCTGATCTATGTTTCCTGTCCCTGTGAGTTGTTTTGCTTCACATCCTGGGAAACAGCACTCCCTGTAAACTGCATGTGTGTGTGGCAATCTTCCGTACACTGCACGTGCTCAGGCTGCTTAGGCAGGGTAGGGCTTTGCAGCTTCTTGGAGTGGACGCAAGACCAGGATCCCGAGGGACTGGATTAGCCACTGCAGCATCTGGGATCAGGCCAGGAAGAAATTGGGGTGATGTGACTGGGCCAGGAGCAGCTACCCTGGCAAGAGGGACACGAACCACTGGAAACTGTCTTCCCAGCCTGGAGCTGACTGATCTCCCTCCATCAAGTCTCAGGCGCTCCCCTTGCTTAGCATGCAGAGCTCTAACCCTTCCTTCCCTTCTCTGCCCTGATTCTCCCCACTAGCTATGCTGGTACAGTGCTTTGTTTAGGTTTCCTTATGCACCTCTGTTCCCCACTCAAAGAGAGTGTCTACTGCCTCTGACGTCAGTGAACATGTGCAACTCATTGTCTTCCAGATCATGCCCTCAGTGAAACCTGTGCAATTCCTCTGTCACCAATGGGTTTGCCCAGATGTAACTGAGTGGCCATTTAATTGGCATTTAGTAAATAATTTGATCAATAATGCACAAGTCAGAATAGATTCCCACTTCCTCTCTCTGAGCTATATTGGCTCTGCAGGGTGAACCGAGGTAAAAAGCAATACAAACATTTTTCTTACGAAGTTTTGGATAGAAATAGGGAGCGAAACAGATGAGAAAGAAGTTGCAATTTTTTTGCTGTCATTTAACACTGAGTTTGGATGTGGCAGTCAGCACTTTTCTGAAGGACTTGGGTGTCCATTTTCACCAGTAACTTTAGAGCTTTTCTGAATCCAACCTGGATTAGATAAAATTGCTAAAAGTTGCTTTAGCTGATTTTATTTCATGGGTATCCAGCGATAGTTTCTCAATAGCATCACAAATACAAAAGAAAATGCTTGGCATAGTGGGAAGCTGCCCTCAAAAGATGCTGCTTGTTTGGTAATGGATACTGTTCCTCATGCCATATTCCACCTCCAGGCCAAGTAAACGCACTAGCAGAATGTTGTACCTGCCATTCTTGCTTCAACAGAGAGATTAGTAGATCCTTATTAGTAAGAGTCTGCTTCCATTAAAGATAAAATCCAGTTACTTACTGCGGAAAGACAGCTCCTTTGTTCCCTGATGATTGCACAGAATCCCAGAAAACCTGTAATCATCACAAGACCTCCTGCAAAGATCAGGATGTATGCAGACACAGCAAATGTACTAGATGCCAGGATATTCAGATAGTCGCTTTTTTCAACTAGGGTCCATATGCCAACAGCCATCACTGCAGCACCACCCACCTATGGCATACAAGAAGAAGGACATGTACACGGTGAAGCCACACTTTGAAATATTTTAATCTGGCATTAAGAACTTGTATCTTGCTTAATATCTTTTTCAGCTATCTGGGCAGCTCTAATAAATAATTAGGAGTCATCAGATGGTGCTGTTACAGTCTTCCACTTTTAGTGTGGAAGCAAGTTTTGACACTTAGGAAGACATTATGTGTTGCTGTTAGTTTTCAGCTGTACAATGTTTTCTGCAGAGGCAATTTTGGGAGAGAGTGAGCTGTATGAGTAACAGGAGAGTTCGCTCTGTACCCTGGGTTCTAATCAGACGCAATTCTTGAGGCAGAGTTGCTCCCTGGGAATTGGCCATTGGTGTTATGCTAAAATTCCTGGAAGAGGGGATTGACTGGCACACAGTTTGACTATATAATTTCAGGGAAGGTGTACATGTGTAAATAAAGCAAGTTAAGTTTAGTATATAACCAGATTCCACGCCACTGATTTAGTCTCCATTGCAAAGCTGACCTGCAAGGCCCTGGATTTCTGCTACTGATTAGCACAACGGTGACACTTTCAGAATGGGACACTGATGTCAGAAAATGGCAACATCAAAAACACCACGACCAGATTAGAAGTCAGTCCATTATTTCAATTCCTGCATTGTTGGTAACAGCAACGCAGGAACTGACATAACAGTCCAGCACCTAATGTTATTTTTATTATTAGAGCTGGTCAAATAATTAAAAATATTAATTAATAGATTTATTCTAATAATCTAATCTTGTTTTTAAATCCTGAATCCATATTGTGGTATCAGAGCACCTATCTATGGTATAGTTATGAATAAACAGACTATCTTCACTCTGCTGCTGTTCTTTAGGTCACATAATAATATTCAAAGGACAACCAGCTCAGTCTAAGAGTCCCTAACTGACCCATCCTCACTTTGCTACAGAACCTCATTTTTTCCCCAGTACGATACTCTCTAGCCCAAATATGTGCTTCCCCGCCAAGTTCAAGAAACTTGTTAGTCCCAATGATGTTTACTTACCAATCCACTAAAAGTCATGCAGTTTGTTTTCCAAGCCACTTAAAACTATACAGTGCAGGTTTGACAACTGAGCTATTAAAATAATTAGAACAGTGTTTATCACAAAATAGTACTTGGGTTTTCTTTATCATGGCACCCTAACAACTGGGGAAACTATTCCATGAAACCCTGCACTGCAGAACAGACTGAAGTTCCACAAGACAAGCATGTCTTACACATGTAGCTCTAAGAAGCACAGTACTGGCTAGAACTCATAAGCAACAACACAGTATATTTTGTTTTAATAATGTCAACTATCCACTCTCTCCACTGCAAATGTATTGTCTTTCCTAGTGTATCTGAAAATGCATCTCTTCAATCCCAGGTAGAGAATAAGGTGCTAAAACAAACGTCCTTGTTACCCTCAACCCTCCACAGTTCCAATAAACTCTACCTGCTCCTCTTCCCCTTTCCATCCCCCATTCTCCCAGCTGCAGAAATCCAGGTCCCACATCCACACCCGCCTCAGTCTTCTTCTCCTAAAGTCTGGTGACATTTGCTCTATTTCTGGCTCTCCCTCTATCTCTACCCTCTCCTCCTCCTACACCTATCCTTGCCACCACATCCAGTTGCCTTATGGCACTGTTCCTAACCTCACACCCATTCCCCCATTTCTTTTCCTTCTCTTGCTGTCTCTGGAACTCACACTCGATACCCAAAAAGATCACAACAATCCATGACGTCCTCATATCTCACTCCCTCCAGCCAGGGCCGGCGCAACCATTTAGGCGACCTAGGCAATTGCCTAGGGTGCTGGCATTTGGGGGCTGCTATTTTCTTCACAGCGACCGCGGCGGCTGGATCTTCAGCTGCCCCAGTCGCTGCCAGCATTTAGGTGGAGGGAGCTGGGGCAGAAGAGAGCGGGGAGGGCTGCCTGCAGCAAGTAAAGGGGGAGGTGGCACGCAGGGGAACTCCCCGCCCCAGCTCACCCCTGCCCCACCTCCTCCCCGAGCACGCTGTGGCTGCTTCACTTCTCCCACCTCCCAGG
>NC_133769.1:142282570-142285108 GCF_003597395.2 Chelonoidis abingdonii | reverse complement strand
GGGGGAGGGCGCGAAACATCCTTTCACCGGCCCTGCCTCCAGCTCCCAGCTCTCACAAAAACCTGGATCCCTTCGGCTGACACTGCCTTTGCAGCTGCATTCTTTTATGGAGTCCTCTCCTTCTCCACTCTCTGCCCTGGATGAGGCCATGATGGAGTGTTGGGCTTATCTTCTGTTCCTCCCCTTTCTCTCTCTTTCGAATAGCACTGTATCTGACTCTTCTCTCCTCTCCCTACTCCATGTCCATCTCTACCATCTGCACAGCTCCTCCTCATCAGCCTTCCGCTCTGATTTTGACTCCTGGCTCTGTCTTCCTCTCCTCACAGTCTCCCACACTCATCCTTTTGACTTCAACTTCCATGTGGGTGACCCCTCTGACCATTTAGCTACAAGTTTCTTCCCCCACACTTCTTCATTTAACCTGCAATGCTGATTCAACTCTCCCACTCACCAAAAGAGATATTCACTTGACATAGTCCTCACCAAGCACTGCTCTCTCTGATTTCTCTGTTGCTGAGTTTCCCCTCTCTGAACATCACCAGGGCTCTTTCAGCGTCACCCACCAGCACTCCCCATGCCCTTTCACTTGGCCTTTCCATGACTTCCAGTCCATTAGCACTGATGACTTCTTGTCTCTTCTCAGCCCTCTCCTCTCTGCCCTCTTTTCCACTGATATGGTTGTTAACTCTCTCTGTGCTTCACTCTTCTACACTCTTAACTCTTTTGCCCTCTCTCCCATTGCAAGATCTGCCCTGCCAGCCCCCAGCCCTATTGGGCTCACCCCCAATAGCTACTTTCTGTGCTCCTGGTGATGTGCTGTGAGGCATGTCTGGCAGAAATCCTGTGACCAGGCCAACTTCCTCCAGTACAAATTCATTCTCTTCTCCTTCATTTCTGACATTGTTTTTGAAAAACAACTGTACTTCTCCAATTTAACTGAATCCCATGCCCACAATCCCAGCTGCCTTTCCACCACCCTTGACTCAAGCCTTCCCCTCCTCCTGCCTCCAATTCTCTCTCTGCACAGGATCTCGGTGATTTCTTCCAAGAGAAAATTGACCAGTTTGTCTTACCCTTACCCTGGCCCTCCTACAACTCTCTTCTCCTTATCCTGTCACAGGTACAGAAGTGTCTCGTCTGCTGTCCTCTTTTAAACTCTCCATTTGCCCCAGCGACCACCATCCCAAACTCCCTCATATGTACTCTCATTCCCCCAGGATTCTTTTCCTTAACCTCTCATGCTTCTTTGGCTCTTTCCCCTCACAACACAAACATGCTTTAGTCTCTTCTAGTTTAAAAAATGCCACCCTTTACCCCATTTGCGTCTTCACCTACTGCTATATCTCCCCTTTCCCTTTCCTCTCTCAGTTCATTGAATGTGCTGTTTATATTCACTATCAGGAGTTCCTCTCCTCCAGTTCTATTCTAGACTCTCTCCAATCCAGCTTTCACCTCTTCCACTCCACTGAAACTGCTTTTCCCGAAGTCTCTAATGACCTCTTCCTAGCTAAGCTCAAAAGCAGAACCCCCCTCATCCTCCTTGACCTGTCAGGTGCCTTCAATACCACTGACCATATTCTTCTTCCAAAAATATATCGTCCCTCTTTGGCATCCGTTACTCTTTTAGTTTCCTGGTTCTTCTCCTACCTCTGTAATCCCCCTCATTCCCCCCTCAGCTTTGTGCATGTTCCACAGGGCTTTGTCTTGGTCCCCTTCTCTTCTCTCTTTACATCTTCTCTTGGCATAATTTCAGCTACAAAACACAAATTCAGCTACAATCTCTGTGCTGATGAGACACAGATTTCCAGACTTGCCTTCTTCTGTCCAAAAGAACATCTCAGCCTGTCTCTCTGACAGCTTCTTGTCAGCTCAAGCTCAACATGGGTAAAGCAGAGCTCAATCTTCCTCTCACATCTTTTTTCTCAACCACTACGGACACCATCCTGCCTGTTACTCAGGCTCACAACCTGAGTGTTATTTTCAACTCGGATCTCTCTCTAGGTCTGCATCCAAGTTATGTCTAAATCTTGCAGATTCTTTCTATAAAACATCTCTAAAATACGGCCTTTTCTGGCCATCCACACAGCTAGAACTCTTGTCCAAGTCCTGATCATCTAATGTCTCAGTTACGGCAACATCCTTTTATCTCCCCTCAACAAATGCAATCTTGTCCCACTCATATCTATTCAGGATGATGTTGCAAAGATAATATCCCTAGCCCATGTCACCCCTTCCTTTGCATCCCATCATAAAATACTTGTCTTCATTTTAAGGGCCCTTCATGGTCTATCCCTCATCCTACTTATCTCTCATTCATTACCAAAATGTCTGCTCCTGCCTCCGATAGACCCATGATGCCAGCCTCTACTGACTACTTGTAAAATTCTGAAACAAAGCAGTAGAGAATCCTGTGGTACCTTATAGAGTAACAGAAGTTTTGGAGCATGAGCTTTCGTGGGTCAATACCCACTTCGTCAGATGCATGTGGTGGAAATTTCCAGGGGCAGGTATATATATGCTAGCAAGCAAGCTAGAGAT
>NC_133769.1:142273384-142280633 GCF_003597395.2 Chelonoidis abingdonii | reverse complement strand
GGCCCCCTCAGGGATTGCACTCACAACCCTGGGTTTAGCAGGCCAATGCTCAAACCACTGAGCTATCTTTCCCCCCTCAAAATTCTCCTTTGCCATGTTGGTAACAAAAAAAGTCTGACAATGGTTAGGCTGCTGGTGTGCTGAGACCACTGTTTGTCATGATGACTAATATTGTCTTCTTGTGATCCCCCGTCTGCCTGTATCCATCTCTTGTCGACTGTATGACACTTAGATTATAAGCGCTTTGGGGCAGGGACTGTTTTTTTGTTCTCTGTTTGCACAGTGCCTAGCACAATAGGGTTCTGGTCCATGACTCGGGCTACTAGGTGCTAAGATAAGCACACAGAACAAATTAGAAACTGTGCAACTGTGATGATGTTACCAATTCTACTCTGGACCATAGGTGCTGGAACTAGGGGTGCTACCGCACCCTCTGGCTTGAAGGTCCAATAACAACCCAAATACATGGTTTTGGCCTTCACCCCTCTATAAAATTGTTCCAGCTCCCCTGCTCTGGACAGTTACATTCTGCTTCTCTAAACTCCCTCTGCAGTTTCAACTGCACACAGTAATTGGGCCTGATTCTCCTCCCATACCAATTTTATGCTAGTTTAATTCCATGTACTTAAATGGATACGTGCAGACGATAATGGACGTGTGAGGTTTCCACAGAGGAGAAGAAATAAATCCCACCCATTGATGGAAGGAGAGGAGAAGGATCTGTGGGAAGAAAATAATCCAGCAAGTTCCTCCTCTTCAGCCTCTCCTATGACTGAGTTCACAATCATTAATAAGCATTTGCAGAAGTCTAGAGCAAAGGTGTCTTGAAAATGAACTAGTTCAGGAACAAAATCAACCTACCTATCCTTTGCCAGGTTGAGTGGAGTGATATTAATGAGAAAAATCAGATATCTTACTCACCCACTCCCAAAAATAATTATCACTCATCAAAAACAAAACCTTAGAATGACTCACTCTGATCATGCAGAATTGTGCAAGACTGATCAATGTAGCACCATGGCTTTGCACGTTCCTTTACACTACAGAGATTAATAAAAGACATTCCCTTTCACAAAGGCCTTCCAATGTAATTAAGATAACAGACAAAGAAAGGAGCTAGAAAAAGGAGAGAAGAGGGATAAAACAAAAAATAGTGAGAGCCATATCATAGAGCAAGTTTTGTAAATTCTCATCTTTTAAGGAAGGGAGGAGTAGAGAGCCCAGGAGTGGCTGTCTAGAGTGGAACGCAAGACCGTGGGAGTGAGTTTTGAGTAGCAGTTTCCAAGAAGATGGGGCACAGGAAGAAGCTATTGAATATCTACCTCATGGCTATTACTCACTTTTGTTTTTGTTACTCGGGTCTGGTTGAACTTGGGAGCAGCACTTCGGCAGAAGTAAAGGCTATTGGTTTTCCTGCCTCCTGAGGAGGACATTTTAATTATTATTTGTACTCTACTTGAGGCACCAAGCAGAGACTAGGTCCCATTCTGCTTGGCACTGTACGTACTTGTAACAAAAAGTTGGTCCCTGCCCCAAAGATCTTACAATCCAGCTATAAAACGAGACAATAAGTAGTCAAGAATCAGAAGGGAGAAGCCCGAGGTAACCGTGAGACAGATGTGAACAGCTTAATAAGCTGCAATCATCTCCCTCCCCTCCCTCAGCTGCCTAGCCATTCTCAAGTGTTTTGTAGGCAAAATGGCTTCCGTGGGTTTTAAGGAGAGGTTTAAAGGAGGATAATGCAATTGTCTACAGAGGTATCACATGAGATTGGGTAGGCTATATTCAGGTGTTGCATTATTCAGGGTTGTTTAAAGGGAAACTTTTAATATTAAACAAGGACTGTAGAAACTGATGGATTTGTAGTAAAAACCAGAAGATATTAACATTCAAAAGAAGAAAAAGATTAGCTTAAGCACCTGTGGGACTATAGCCTTTATTACTAATTTTAATTATTGTTTATTTGTATTGCTGTAGCACCTGGGTGCCCCAGTCACAGATCAGCCTCCCTTTGTGCCCAGTGCTGTACAAACAAAAAGACAGCCCCCCCCCCCCCCCCCCCCCAAGAGACCCCCCCCCCCCCCCCCCCCGCCCCAAAAGAGTTTCCAATCTAACAGGTGGCTACAACTTCCTGGTGGCTGTCATCTTTTATTCTCCCTTCTTTGCACTGGCCTGGACACCTCCCTCTCCTCCACCCCACTTTGGCAGCCGGTTACGTATCACAGCTGATGCCTCCCCTTACAAGTTGAAAATGTCTCTGCTGCTGCCTGAACTAGAATCCCAGCTAACTTCCCCCTGAGGGCCTGATCCTCCCACTGATTTCTATGGGAGTTGCTTGTACCCTATGGCTGCAAAGGAAGACCTTTTGATTCTGTTAAGCAACCTCTCCCCTGAGAACCGTGCACACACTTCGAGCAGTGACTAGTATTCTAAGTGCTGTACTAACCATAGTTCAGCTCAATTTCCTGAGAGAGCCCTATGCAAACTCCAGTAGCTTTAGCTAAAACTGACCTCTCACATCAAGCATTCAGAGCAGATCTCCCTCAAGCACTGGAAATGTTATGTTGTTTTCTCTGTAAACAGCATATTTGAGAACATTTGCCATGCTTCGCCCATACAAGAATTTTCATGGTCTCAAGTCTTGCGTCTCCCTGGATCTCTGTAATGCCGCTCTCAGTAATACAATCCCAGATTTGCTGATGGTGCTCTTTCAGTGAGTCTCACTTTTCTGTTTGAAGTCTTAAGGACTTTTAGCTATATGTGTTCATGTTATAGATCTCTCCTCTGAGCCTCCTGGGGAGATGCTAGGTCAAAACTTAAAATGTTGCCTATTTATGGCTGATAAAATCTTCCATAATGACCAACAGTTTCTAAAATGCACTGGTATGAGAGGGCACGATAAGTCAAATCCGCAGCACCCTGCATGAGTATCTGGTCTGGGCAGATGGGGTGAGGATGGAGTTTCCCTGCTAGGACGTGGCATGGCTCCATGGAGACTGCTTCAGCCCAACAGCTGAAATAATCTTCTGCACCCTCAATGTGCTACCCTCCCCATGCACTTTCCAGAAGCAAGGATCTGGGGATCCACAATGCGCTGAATCTCCTGGCCCCACACTTTTCCCATCCCCATATGCCTTTGTGAGATGCTGCACAACGAGTCCCCAAGGAATAATGCTTCACAATTTGCCCCTCTGGGCAGCCTCCCAAAACTTATCCTCACCCACTGCACAATGGATGTGCACCTGGCATCCTTTTCATCTGCTGAGAAAGGGGATAATTTACTCTATAGGCAGCAAGTTTAAAAACTGCATTGTGATCCACTGTAGTTATTCCACAAAGGCAGGGGATGGTCCTGAACTATGTTATTGGGCCAGATCCTCAGCTGGTACAAACCTCAGTGAAATCAATGTAATTGTTCACAGGGTTGAAGTTATGCACTTGCTTAAGTAACTGGCTATGTTAGGGCCATAGTCCATTGAGTATAAACATGTACATTCTACAAAATAGCCCAATAATTTAACACAACATCAACTGCAACTCTATTTAACCTTTATGAATGCAGGCCAAAAGGGTGCTCTTTTTCATTGACAGATTAACTTTTTTACATAAACAGTCAGTCTGAAGAGAAAATAATTGACAAGGCTTAACAGGAGAAAGTGAGATACTTTCATGACACTCTGAAACAGATGAAACCCAGTGTGAATAGAAAAGAGCTATTGATTATGTTAACACCACAAAATCCCAGTACTTTGCCAAAGCACTTTCAGGTAGATTAAAACTAATTAAAGACCCCTGAAATGCACCAAAAATTTGAAAAACATCTGCAGCTAGTTTTGAAATCACTGAAGTTGCTAACCAACTATTACTCAAGTACTTGTAACCCAACATATGAATTGATACCCTGAAGTTCTTCACACAGTGCTCAGTCAACTTGTGTAACTCCTTGCCTCAGGAGGTTGTGAAGGCTAGGTCTATAACAGGGTTTAAAAGAGAACTGGATACATTCATGGAGGTTAAACCCATTAACGCTGATTAGCCAGGATGAGTAAGGAATGGTGTCCCTAGCCTCTGTTTGTCAGAGGATAGTGATGGATGGCAGGAGAGAGATCACTTGATCATTACCTGTTAGGTTCATGCCCTCTGGAGCACCTGGCATTGGACACTGTCAGCAGACAAGATACTGGGTTAGATGGACCTTTGGTCTGACCCATTACGGCCATTCTTATGTTCTTATATTTTCTAGGATGTGTTACTTAGATGGTAACTTGAGGGTGTGTCCAGATAATGAAGTAATAGTGGGAATCTGAGATAATCAAAATCTGAGACTGAAGCCCAAGGTATTTATAAATTTCAACTCCAACAAATCCTGTGGGCCAGGTAATCTATGAGAGTCACACATTTGGGGACAACGTATACCTTCAAGTCAGCAGCACTGCTATGGGCACGCACATGGCCCCACAGTATGCCAACATTTTTATGGCTGACTTAGAACAACGTCTCCTCAGCTCTCGTCCCCTAATGCCCCTATTCTACTTGAGCTACATTGATAACACCTTCATCATCTGGACCCATGGAAAAGAAGCCCTTGAGGAATTCCACCAGGATTTCAACAGCTTCCATCCCACCATCAACCTCAGCCTGGACCAGTCCACACAAGAGATCCACTTTCCGGGACACTACAGTGCTAATAAGCGATGGTCACATAACCATCACACTGTACCGGAAACCTACTGACCACTATACTTACCTACATGCCTCCAGCTTTCATCCAGACCACATCACACGATCCATTGTCTAAGCCAAGCTCAAAGATACAACGGCATTTGCTCCAATCCCTCAGACAGAGACAAACATCTACAAGATCTCTACCAAGCTTTCTTAAAACTACAATACCCACCTTCTGAAGTGAAAAAAAAATAACAGATTGACAGAGCCAGAAGAGTACCCAGAAGTCGTCTACTACATGAAAGGCTCAACAAATAAAGTAACAAAATGTCACTAGCCGTCACCTTCAGTCCCAACTAAAACCTCTCCAGAGCATCATCAAGGATCTACAACCTATCCTGAAGGACGATCCCTGACTCTCACAGACCTTGGGAGACAGGCCAATCCTCACTTACAGACAGTCCCTCAACCTAAAGCACATTCTCACCAGCAACCAAACACCACACAATAAAAACACTAACCCAGGAACCTACCCTTGCAACAAAGCCCTTTGCCAACTCTGTCCACATATCTATTCAAGGGACACCATCATAGGACCTAATCACATCAGCCACACCATCAGGGGCTCGTTCACCTGCACATCTACCAATGTGATATATGCCATCATGTGCTCGCAATGCCCCTCTGCCATATACATTGGCCAAACTGGACAGTCTCTACGCAAAAGAATAAATGGACACCAACTTTCCCTCCCCTCACTCCCACATTCCCTTCCCCCTGCCCTATTCCACTCCCCTTCCTTTTCTACCGCCTCTTCTCCCCACCCCCCACCTCCTTCCCTCATTCCCCCCTCCTTTACTCAGCCCCACAGCAGGCACTCACTGTTGCACAGGAAACAGGAAGGCTCCCAGCACACAGAAGGGGATCACGACTAGCACTAGAACCCAAGAGGTGGCATTCAGCTTCAGAGTCAGCAGAGCCAAGACCCAGCCTCCTTCAGCAGGGGAGCTCTGCCCTCGCTTAAAATGGGGGGAGGGGGCCCAGTGGAAAGTAACCCCATGTGCCCCCTCACCTCTGTTTGGGGGGTGCAATACCCATGTCCCCCGTCCCTTCCCTCTTGCATGGCTTCCCTTTACTTCCCTGTCATTTTCTGCAGGGAAGCAATGAAATTCTGTGGGTGGGGTGGGGGGGCAGCATTTTCTGCGGGTGCACAGTACCGCAGAATTCCCCCAGGAGTAAAACAAACTGTTTTCATCTGTCCCTCAAATGCAAACCTTGACATTTGGTGAAGGGATGGATTTCCACTTTTGCAAAAATGAACATTTGTTGTGTGAAGAAATGATAGTTTCTGTGGGTTGGTGACGGCCAGCATGACCTGTGTTAGCCCCAATACAAGTACTGCAGTCCTTAATACAATATTTGCATTCAAAGTAAGGTTCTGGTGCACGTGTCATGCCAATAGATCCTAGTCGTTGTCAGCTGGGATCAAATCTGGGACCTCTGGAGCCTTTACTGCATGATCCAAAAGACACATGTCTCTTAGCCAAGGCTGTAAGGCCTGGACTACACTAGCGGGGAATGGGTTGAACTAAGATATGCCACTTTAGCTACACTATTCACGCAGCTGAAGTCGAAGTATCTTAATTCGACTTACCTAGCTGTCCTCACGGTGGCGAGTTGACTACCGCAGCTCCCCTGTCAACTTCGCTTACTCCTCCTGCCGAGGTGGAGTACAGGCGTCGATTCAGGAATCGATTTATCGTGTCTAGATGAGACGCAATAAATCGATCCCCGATACATCGAACACTACCCACCGATCCAGCGGGTAGCATAGACGTACGCTAGCAGACACATAAATCTCTAGCTGGTCTAGCTGCCACTTGGGGAGGGCGGGACACAGTGCCACACTTTCAACACTCATCACCTCTTTTAATGTTCACTTTAAGTTAAGTGTAAAAGAGTTCAGTACATCCTGAGCCAGATCTGATGCTCTCTGAAGTCATCAATGGGAGTCCTTCCATTGACTTCAATAAGCAAGGGGTCAGGCCCCATGTCTTAAGTTTTTGTTAAATGAAATGGAAATACAAGTATGTAGCGAGCTGTGCGATATTACTTCCAATAGTGTTCCCCAGGCAGGTCTCCATTTTACAAGCCTCCTTTCATAAGTCTTTGTGAAGTCTCAGTACAAAACTGAGATGATGTGGATGACGGGTTGAACTACACCCTCAGCAAGTTTGCAGATGACACTAAGCTGAGAGGAGAGGTAGATACACTGGAAGATAGGGATAGGGTCCAGAGTGACCTAGACAAATTGGAGGATGGACTAAAAGAAATCTGATGAGGTTCAACAAAGACAAGTGCAGAGTCCTGCACTTAGGACGGAAGAATCCCATGCACCGCTACAGGTTGGGGACCGACTGACTAAGTGGCAGTTCTGCAGAAAAGGACCTGGGGATTACAGTGGACAAGAAGCTGAATATGAGTTAACAATGTGCCCTTGTAGCCAAGGCGGCTAATGGCATATTGGGCTGTGTGGTGGAGCAATGACTCACCGGCACGGCGTCTCCTGCTGGTTGTCCAGGGA